>NC_051863.1:13289025-13421525 GCF_015732765.1 Culex quinquefasciatus | reverse complement strand
TTTTGTTTTTGTTTTTGTTTTTGTTTTTGTTTTTGTTTTTGTTTAAAAAATAGTATCACAACTTTAACCATTTTTTGTTACTCAACTGGAAACATTTTTGGAACGTGTCACCAAAAGTAAAATATAATACAGGTATTAGGTACAACAATAGAACAAAAAATTTCATTTAATTTTTTTTTATCGTTGTAGGCTAACTTCTTAGAGTCTATTAATGTTCTTAAGAGTTGTAGAGCAGACAATTTCAATGTTTTTTGGCATAAAATTCTTCTTTTTTGTCAAACTTGATGGCATCGATTCCATTGTAACCCCAACTTCCCATTAGACCGGCAGCGGCCAACTCTGGAAGGGAGGGCAGAGGGCAGACCTGGGGGATCAATCCATCCATCGGCGGAAAATAGGGGGGAAGCACATCAAAACCTTCGAGTTCGTATTTCCTCGCCCGAATACGTAATGACTGCTGTACACATATTCTGGCCGAGGAGATTCATCCACATCCAAAATGGCCCCGGCATTTGGTTATGGGAAAACCCGGATGAAAGCTTTGACGTGTGTGTGTGTGTGTGTGTGTGATTGGTGTTGAGCACATATCGATTACAACTCTTGCATACAGATTAGAGCCCACCCAGAAGGAGCAGGTGAAATTGAGTGAAAAGTTGAGCAACACACACAACATTTCTGAGTGCTGAATTGGCGGACTTTGATGTGCGGTACAGAATTCCGATTGGCTCAGGGGTACATGGGCTTGGATTAACAGCTTTTTCCTCTCGGAAGTTGCAACTGGCAGCCGATATTATGTTACTTCGTGGGAAAAAACTGTAATCTGCATGTTTGATTGAGTTTACTTCAGCGAAATAAGGGAAGTTTAAATTTCAACAAAATCATATCCAGACGGCGAGTTCAAATCATTTTCTGCGTTACTTCAATCAAAAACATAATAAGTTTTCACTACAACTAGCAGACACCGTTAATTTGTAAAAAAATACCACTTTCAACGAACAACCCAATCGCTAGTAAATCATTAATTAAAATCTACTTCTGCTCAGTTAATTAGTACGAACTGATACGCCCACGTCGATGGCAGCTGCTCAAACATAACGCACAGTTTTGTTTTCCTCGGAAATCCGATCTGGCAGTGCTGTTTGTCAAACTGCTGGCAACACTGCAGCCAGCTGGCAACGAACTTGGCGCCAGATTCCACGCATTTGTCGGGTGTGTTCCACGAATTTGACGACGTGCCGGTAATATTATCACTCGTCGTCGCCGTCGACTAGCCAGTTATTAGTGAAACAGGCGACAACCCAAAATAGCAGCCTGAAAGTAGACTGTATTGTGTTCACGTCGTTGGTAGCCGAGGTCACAGCCGAGCCCTGGCTGTAAGGCAGTGTATCACCAGCACCAAGCTGAGTATTCACGGCTCATCTGTGTAACGGTTATTTATTCACTGTGACTGTGGGTAAAGTTTTGGTTGACTCTCTGAAAAAGGATTGCTAGGGTGGGTCTAGAATTAATTTCGCACTTACTAAAAACCAAAATGTTTTGACAATCTTTCAAACATCCAAAATCCTTGATTTACTACAAACATCACAATTTGACATCTTTATGAGCATAAGCATAGGTCAAAATGATCAAAATGATCAAAGTGATCAAAATGATCAAAATTATCAAAATGATCAAAATGAACAAAATGATCTAAATGATCAAAGTGATCAAAATGATCAAAATGATCAAAGTGATCAAAGTGATCAAAATGATCAAAATGATCAAAATGATCAAAAATGACAAAAATGACAAAAATGACAAAAATGACAAAAATGACAAAAATGACAAAAATGACAAAAATGACAAAAATGACAAAAATGACAAAAATGACAAAAATGACAAAAATGACAAAAATGACAAAAATGACAAAAATGACAAAAATGACAAAAATGACAAAAATGACAAAAATGACAAAAATGACAAAAATGACAAAAATGACAAAAATGACAAAAATGACAAAAATGACAAAAATGACAAAAATGACAAAAATGACAAAAATGACAAAAATGACAAAAATGATAAAAATGATAAAAATGACAAAAATGACAAAAATGACAAAAATGACAAAAATGACAAAATTGACAAAATTGACAAAAATGACAAAATGACAAAATGACAAAAATGATAAAAATGATAAAAATGATAAAAATGACAAAATGACAAAAATGATAAAAATGATAAAAATGATAAAAATGATAAAAATGACAATAATGACAAAAATGACAAAAATGACAAAAATGATAAAAATGATAAAAATGATAAAAATGATAAAAATGACAAAAATGACAAAAATGACAAAAATGACAAAAATGACAAAAATGACAAAAATGACAAAAATGACAAAAATGACAAAAATGACAAAAATGACAAAAATGAAAAAATGACAAAAATGACAAAAATGACAAAAATGACAAAAATGACAAAAATGACAAAAATGACAAAAATGACAAAAATGACAAAAATGACAAAAATGACAAAAATGACAAAAATGACAAAAATGACAAAAATTACAAAAATGACAAAAATGACAAAAATGACAAAAATGACAAAAATGACAAAAATGACAAAAATGACAAAAATTACAAAAATTACAAAAATTACAAAAATGACAAAAATGACAAAAATGACAAAAATGACAAAAATGACAAAAATGACAAAAATGACAAAAATGACAAAAATGACAAAAATGACAAAAATGACAAAATGACAAAAATGACAAAAATGACAAAAATGACAAAAATGACAAAAATGACAAAAATGATAAAAATGACAAAAATGACAAAAATGACAAAATGACAAAATGACAAAAATGACAAAATGACAAAAATGACAAAAATGACAAAAATGACAAAAATGACAAAAATGACAAAAATGACAAAAATGACAAAAATGACAAAAATGACAAAAATGACAAAAATGACACAAAATGACAAAATGACAAAATGACAAAAATGACAAAAATGACAAAAATGACAAAATGACAAAATGACAAAATGACAAAAATGACAAAAATGACAAAAATGACAAAAATGACAAAAATGACAAAAATGACAAAAATGACAAAAATGACAAAAATTACAAAAATTACAAAAATTACAAAAATTACAAAAATTACAAAAATTACAAAAATTACAAAAATGACAAAAATGACAAAAATTGAATTGAAGAAATTTCCAAAATTATCACAACCACCCCAGCACCCAATCCTAGGCACGGATTATGTTTCTGGATCATGCAGCTCATCCGGCAGTTGTCCCACTCCCATGTTCCGCATTATTTTATCTCGGGTGGGGCCACACACACAAATACTTCAGCCGAAAGTTTTGCGGGGGGATTGTTTATGATCTGCTGCAACATCAGCATCATCGGGACTAATGTGATTTGCCCCTGAAAGAGGGTGGTCCTTTGGAAAATTATTGACATATTATTCACCCAAATGTATGGTTACTGCGGAGAGTAGTGGGAGGGAAGCTAGCTAGGCCCTTTCGATCCCGGACGGAACGTGGACAGATGGAGGGCACTTGAGGACATGATTTATAAAATTATCATTAGCAGGCTTCATCGTTCTCTCTGTGCAACGGGAGGTTAAATTTCATTTAATGGTAGCTGTCGTCTGCCCGATTTTACACTGGGTAGAAAATGTCAATTTTAATTGTAGGAGTTAAATTTGATAAGTTATTAAGGGGAAATGTTTTTTTTCAATCGTTTGAAATGATAAAGATTTTTTTAAATCATTTTATGTCACCTAGTGTAGGATGATCTACCCGGTTGAGGTTATGTTGTCCAGTCTGGGGTGGAAGGGGGGCGTGCTGTTGGAGATGAAAAATATGCTGAAATTATAGCTTTTCAGTGGTGTAGTCCTCCGAGTAGTTGTTGAAGCAGCAGCAGCAGTTTCCGCCTGGATCAGGCACAAATTGATTTTACACAGAGAGTTTAATTTGCTTCAATAATCCTCGGCTCGGATGATACCGGTACGGTACGGTGAGTTGGTGGGTGGGTGCGAAACAACAACCCTTTTTGCAGCTGCAGCTGACTGGACCAATTTGCAATGAATTGATAGCGTAAATGCATAAATATTGTGCATGCCTGGATTTTCCAGGTGCGACCCCCAAGGGATCCCTTCAAGGGAGGGTGGTGGGAGGCGAAGTTGGGTTCGATTAGGCAAACAGACGAAAATGGATGGTGCTCCGGTTGGCGTAAATTTATTTGCCATGCTGGTGTGGCTAGAATATGGTTCTAATTTCCAGGTTGAACACTAAACTAAGCAACTAATGGCCGGTGCTGATATCAAAAATAACGTGTGTGTGTGTGTGGTGCCAGGGGTGCCTACCTGGAACTATCGCTGGAACTGATAATGTGAAATCTGATTTACATTTTCCACGGGGTCAGCAGTTTTCTAAAACAGATGGAGGCGGTTTGATTAAATTAATAGTGGGGAAATCAGTTACCGACCTACAACTGGTGTACGTTTTCGAGTATAGTAACCATTTTTTAATTGAATTTCTAAAATTATAACAAAATATTATTAGAAAAAAAAGCATGGTACTTTCAGTTTGATTAATATACCGAAATTCAATATTTTTACATTTTTGTATATGTTACGTTAAAAAATCCTGAAATTCATCGAAAAATATGGATTTTCAAAGATTTGGATCCATTCTGAATCAAAATTAATCAAAATCAACAAAATTTACAAATCAATGAAAAAAACCAACTCGAACAATACCTTTTTAGCCTTTTTTCGAAGATGAGCACCAAAACCGGAAGTGGATTTTATTTTTATTTTTTGATTTGGTTCCTATTTTGTGGAGTCCTTCCCAATGACCAAAGAGTTCATTTTGTGACATTGGTTCACCCATACAAGGCTCCATACAATTTTGGCAGCTTTCCGTACAGCACGTGATATTCAACAATCTGTAACTTTTAAATCAGAATCTTTCTGATCGATGTAGTGTCTTCGGCAAAGCTGTACATGAGGCTTTTTAGAGTGAAATAGGTAATCAAAAAATGCCGAATCTTAAAAAAACATTTTTTTTTCATATGAATTCAATTTTGTTTTTAATTTCTGAAATTGGCCCATGAAAATAGAAGTCTAATCCACTAAGAACAATCTAAGATGAATTTTTCTGCATTGAAAATCATATTTAGAATGTTTGGGCTTGTTTAAAAATGTTTTGATTTTTTTAATGAAATTCCAATGATATTTTATACATGATATTATATTACAGTTTCGCTTGAGAAACTTCGGTACGAATACATTATTTTGACTAAGGAACTCACATCGGGACTGGCAACACCAGCCAGCAACAGTCAACTGTTCGGAGCTCCTCAAACTTTTCGATTTTTTCGCCGTAATTAACAGTGTTTACCCGCGAGTTTGCTGCTCCAGCATGCCAAGGGCCGGCCGTGGCCGTGGCAGTTCGAGTGCGGCCTCGAAAAACCCGCGAAGTTCATCTACCGGCAGAGTGCAGAAAGGTAAACACAACAATGCCGCATCGACCGCCATCGCGCACGGGAGCGTGCCCGGTGACGTCACCGATCCTTCTTTTTTACACGTGTCATACCGTCCACGTGAGTCCCCAGTACGGACGAGACAATCGACCCGGGCATCCGGAAGTACTTCCGACCAGCAGCAGCAGCAGCAGTCCACCAGCACTACGACAACAACCACTTCCAACGTTCCCACCAGCAACGAATTTGAGATGCTGAGTGGAGAAGAAAACAACACCGCCAGTGACAGCAGCAGTGCTGGCGACGACGATGACGATGATGAACTTGCGCGCAAGCAAGGAAGGCAGAAAAAGTGTAACTCTCCGAAGGAACGACGACCACCTCCAATTTTTGTTTTGGATACGTTGGCGGACGATGTTGACGAGTTGCTTGAGGGACTCCAATATTGTCTTAAAATTAGTAAAACTTCGGTGCAAGTGATTACGCATAAAAACAGAATTTCGACTTGGTAGTGAAGAAGTTGAAGTTGCGAAACTTCAAATTCTTCACATTTGACCCAGCAGAGAAGGTCCCAGTGAAGATCGTCCTTCAGGGATATCCGGACCGCCCGATCTCCGACCTGGAAGAACACCTGTCGGGCGTCAAGGTTAAGCCTCGAGAGGTTAAGGTGCTCTCGAAATCGACAACGGTGACAGGTACGTACACATTGTACCTCCTGTACTTCGATCGTGGGTCCGTCAAAATCCAGGACCTTCGGCGGATCAAAGCACTGGACGGCTTCTTCGTGACGTGGCGATTCTACACGAAGAATCCGACCGACGCAGCGCAATGCCACCGCTGTCAAAAATTCGGACACGGTTCAAGAAACTGTAATCTTCCGCCCCGGTGCGTTAAGTGCGGTGAGACCCACTTCACCGAAAGGTGCAATCTTCCGCGGAAAGACCAGCTATCCTTTTCCTTAGCAAATTTAGAAGGTTTTTTTAAAATAATTTTTCCTTCTGTTGGCAAATCCATTGTTAGAATATCCAATTACATCAAAATGAACTATAGTACAAATCATAGTTGAAAGGTACTCCAAAACTCTATTAGGTTATAAGAATTACGAAATTGTGAATTGATTATTTACTAATAAAAACTAATTGAATTGAATTGACTAAGGAACTCAATTTTAAATGTAGGCAACAGAAAATTCTATTAATGTCATTTCAAACTTCTTGAAACCAGGTACTGATTTTTAAGCGACGATGCCCACAATGTAAATAGCAAAGCAAGTGAAATAAACGGGCGCATATGAATATTGTAGCAAATGTTGATAAAACGTATACTGGAAATTTCAGCAATGTTAGATTATGATCCAATCTTTCAAGTGATCTTAGTTTCATGTTTACCATCGGTTACCAAAAAAGTACTCGATTAGCAAACACAAAAAAAAAAGTTTTGTCAAAAAATGCTCCAGTTATCCAATGAAAACTTCAGTTTTTGGTTTGGAAACATCATTTTATCTTATTCCCTTTCCAACGATGTTTAATTGTCCTAATAAAATATTTAAAATGGCTGAGCTATGTTAAAATAAAACAATCAGCATTTTTTTACGAAAAACACTTGTTTTTTACCCAATTTTTTGACTTTCAGCTTGCGTATCTCCGTAATGAACCAATTTAGAGCTTTGAAAATTTGGATTTTTCTTAGTTAGAATGTTTACTTTCGAGAAAAAAAAAATACCAAAAACTATTTGGAGAAGGTCACTTTTTTTAAACTTGGCCACCCAATGTTCTATAGTGCATGGGTCGTGATTTCAATTTTTATACTTTATACAATTTTTATATTTTTTTAAAATATTTGCAACGGCCTTGTTTGGTGTTTTACAGGAACCAGAACTCACAACTTTTGAGCTATAAAGAAGTATGGAGACAAATTTTGTCGCCGAATTATGGTTTTTAAATGTTTTTGTCTTAAAAAAAATAGAAATTGTAGTCAGAAAAATTGTAATATTTTGAATAAAAAATAAAAAAATATAAAAATTTAAATAACAAGCCATAGTCTTCACATTTAAACGAAAAAAAGTGTTTTAAAATGCATTTTACACTAGTTCAGTTGTTTTGCAATCATTAGTTTTCAAAAAATCTAAGATCTGACAAAAACAAAAATTGCAATGAAAAAAAAAATTTTTGCATCGAAAATTTTCAAAAAATCTTAAGATTTTTTAACAAACCCAAACATGCTAAAAATGATTTTAAACGCAGGAGAATGTATTTTAATTTGATTTCAGCTGGTTGCACTTGAATTTTCATTGAAATTTTGAAGTTTATTGTAAAAATATTTTTTTGCCCCCTGATTTTTCGGGCCAATTTTGAAGGGGGTGACAAAAACTTTTAAAAATATTTGTACCAGCCTAATAGAAAAAAATTAAACCTTTTATGATCTTTCCGAACAAATTATTTTGAAAATTTTGGAATGAAGACTAACATTTCAAAAGGGCCAAAGTCCAATATTACGTCTGTTTCAAAGGTTAGTTATCTTCAACGTCTCTTAGGTAATTTTATTGGAATCTTTCTGAGTTTTTCGAAATATTTTTTTTCAGGAATGCACAGATAATGGACACTATTTACAACAATCAAAAACGGGATTAAACACATTTTTTTCAATAAAAACATGACTTGGTGGCAAATGTCTATTTTCTCTATGGTTCAGAACTTGTAGTTTTTTGTCCCTTAAAAACATATAAAAAATAAAAATAAAAAAAAACGCCAATTTTGGGAATTGAGTTTTTTGTGAAAAAGTTGGTCGTCGTCGATCATGGACGTTCATCGTCACCCGTGACAGACACGGACGACGAAACAAAGAGAAACATAAAAAGTATTTTTTTCAAAACTAGTTTTTAGTAAAATCGTGATAACTCGTGATTTTTTTAAGCAAACCCCTTATGTTTATATATCAATTTTTTTGTAATTGCTCTACAACTTTGTAGAACATTGTTACACTCTAAAAGTTATCCGTGCAATGTTAGAAAAAACACGAAATTTTAGAATGATTTTTTTTTCTAAATGAAAACATAACCCTTCTGGGTCTATGAAGATTTGAAAAGTACATTAAATTTCCTTTGAAATGACATGTTCCAAAAAATTTTACAGTCGAGTAACGGAAAATGGGAGAATTTTTAAAACTTTTTTAGTTTTTTTTCGATAAAAAATACGTTTTTTCCGAATTCTGAGTACGCCATCAAATCGGGCGTCTAATTTTACATAAAACTCCCTTTGACACCAAATTTCTATCTCATCACCGTTTCAGGCTGCAAATTATTGAAAAACACCGCTTTTTTCGCATGTTCAAAAATGGAAGGGTTCGTACCGCCCCTCCGTCACGAGATATCAAAAAGCGAACCTCGGATTCGTGCTCAACGACAAAAGTTATCCCTAAGGGCAAAGTTTCACGCAAATTGAAGAGGGGTCGGGGCAACTTTTCCGGATTTCGTGTGAGTTGATAGAGAATTACTCAGATGCATGCCAGTTGGCATTCCCAAAATATCTTTCTCTTCATGTTTCGATTGCGTAATTAAATTTAATTAGATTTTGATTACAAATTGCTTTAGAACTAGAGCCAGTGCAAAACGCAGGCTTTGATTATGTTTTATGACTTTTCTCCAACTCTAATTTGATTCAATGAATACATTGAATGCAATGCTTTCAATTAAAAAAAATCGTTAGCTTTTTCTCAAAATTAAATTTAGCTTTATTGAGTTGGAAACTTTGTACGGTTAAATGCCCTGTACCAAAGTTTTCTACCGAATTTGACTCATAGAAATCATTTTTCATACTCGAGAAAATATCCTTTCTCATTCAATTTCCAGACTTGCCAGTTTGTACCTGCACACCGGTTCCCATCAGCATCAGCATATTTGACAACCGTTAGGGGCGCCGCATGAAAGCACCCATTTGAGCAGCAGCCTATGGGCAACGGAGAGCCGGACCGAGCTTCATTCTAAGCAATTTCACACACAAACGGAGTCGGAAGCTTTCTCGCCACAACACCACACACGAGCCAGTCTTGCTCTGTTTGTCAACACGTCTTGTGCCCACCCAAGTTCCATTCTCCGGCGTCAAGAGAGGATTTCTTTCGGAAAGTGCAATATTTTTCGGTGTTTTGATGAAAATATTTGAAAATAAACACAATTTTTCCTTACACTGTTTTGTGAAAAATATAGGAAAACAAATAAATCATCTTAAAAATAAACCTTTCAAAACATGTTAAATCATTTCACAAAGAACAGCCAACAATTGCTGATGGTGATGGTCGTGTCCGGGTCCGGGTGACGTTCTCCAGCATTCGCTTCAAGTGCGGTCCGAGAACCCCGCACCCCGATGAAGATTGAAGATACGGGGAGAATTATTTAATTTTGCATAATTTCCTGTCACGAATAAATCTTCATTTTGTCTCGGGGACTTGTTCCGCTCAAGTCCCCCGAAATGGGCCCGAGCACTTCCGGTGTGGAGAAAGGAAATTGTTTGCTGCCGAAGGACCTTTTGAGGTGAGGTTTTCTGTGGTGTGCCTTCCAGAACAGCCCGAAATGGGACATTTTGACTGGAGCCTACCGGTTTTTTGAACGGGGAGAAAACTTTTGGGGACAGCAGCGGCAGGGAAAATGCTCATTTAGCTTGGCCTGAAACCTTTTTTGGGATGGGCTGGGGCTCACCCACCCCCAAATGTGGGAGCAAATTTATTCTGGCTTTTTAAAGGGGAGAAAGTGAGGGGGTGACTTTCCAGCATCGTGATTATGTATTCATTGCTGCCTAAGGATTTAAGCCCATTTTGTTGCAAACATAATTGACGGAAATTGAGCAATTCGAATTAGTATTTTCTAGGGCGGAGAATTGAGCAGTCATTTCGAAATAATATATGAGTGAAACATGATTGTTGCAGAATGAATTTTTTGGTTGGAAATTATTAGAAACGAATTGTTTGTCAATATTTGAATTTGATGAATCGGAATTCTCTTACATTAGAAAGACAACATCATAAGACAATTAATGAAATAACATCACTCTACAAAGAAAACCGGCTATGTCTCCGACAAAGTATCACATGAGTTTTAAGGGTTCAATAAGATGGATATGAGGTCAGGATTCACTGTGATAGGTGATGTGACCATAAGCAATTTGTTTATTGGCTGAATTTAAAAAATCTTAGGCAACCAGCTGCGAAAAGATACAAAATTAATTGGATGGACTTATCAGTGTATTTTTAATGTTTGTACAATTTACATAACGCAAATTTCAAAAATAGTTAATAAAAGACGCATTACTCTTCATAAAATGGATAGTTTTATGAGTTAATACTGAAACTGCCAGTTGGAATAAATTATTACGATCAACGAATTTGAACGAAAAAAAAACAGGACACCGCTTAAGTGATTGTGGTGAAAATAAAGGCCCATCCATAAATCACGTAGACAATTTTTTGGAAATCTCTAACCCCCTTTCCCCCTCGTGGGCAATTGTCCATACAACAAAACACATTTTTGTGTGGAGCGTAGACAATCGTCAAACCCGCTCCCCCCCAAAGTGTCAACGTAGTTAAGTGATGGTCCCAAAGCAGTAACTAAAACGAACAAAACGGGCGGCGTGCCTTCCAATCTACAATTATAAAAGAAGGACTTCATCGATCAACGGATAAACGATGATAAAAGAAAGATTTATTAAAAATAAAATATCAAAAAGGGTCAAATTCGAAATCGACTTTTTCTGAGCAAGATCAAACATTTTAGACTAGAGCCATTTTTTGTGAACATTTCTGTTTATTTTCACTTTTACTAAAACTTATTCTATTCCTTTTACAATCATTGAAAAAAAGTTCTAATCAGACGAGAATGCATTGGGTCATGCCCATTTTTCTATTTTCAGCTTAGTACTTTTAATTTCCTTTTGGGTTTGCTTAGTGCTGCCAATTGTGATGAAATTTAAAGAAAACACTCACGAAAAGTAACATTTATAGAGAAAGTTTCCTGGCATCACTGGCTCACTCCAACAGGCGCTGCTGGTGGTGTTGGTGGCCACCCTTTGTTCTTTATTTGCCTTCGCTTCTCGCTCGGTTTTCTTCAGCCTTCGATTGGAATGGGTCGGCAAAAGTCAAACGTCAACAGACTTGGCACGCTTGTTTTTTTGATGGCGCTTGCTAATTATTTACATGTTTCGGGATTATTTTTCAAGTGAGTGACTAACTAATGTTCAAAAGAACATGTTGCCGGTAGTTGGAAGCAATTTCATATTTTAAGCGCTTTGAATGCGTTAGCACAAGTGAAAAGATATTGATGGCGACTTTCGTTAAGCAATTAACCTCTAATCTTGCGTGTGAATGTGTGTGCCACCAAAATGATGAGAAATTGTCTCGCAAAATAGGAATTATTATCAAAAGTGAATTTAATTTGATCTTTTTGGCCAGTAAATGGCATAAATTTGCGTGCTTACTCGAGTTGGGGCTGTTGCTGGTAAGTTTATAGCCTAAATAGTATTTTGGAGCTTTAATCGAGCATCAAACTCTCCATATGACGAAGATAGGTGTTTGATTAGAAAGGGTATATTTCTCTACTTCCAAAACATTTAAGATTCCCGATTTTGAACCAAATTAGACCATCCCTTCTTTTTAAGCTTCGCCCCATTTTTTTGCGATTTTTATGATATTTTCAAAAAACTCTTTTTTAAATAGCCATATCTTGAAAACTTAAAATGATAGAGCAAAATTTTACAGTTATTTCCAAAGCAAATTGGCTTAATTGAATGGCGTCATCAGATTTTCGATTGGAATCGAACTTCGATGTATTTTGCGATATTTAAAACTTTACACGCAATTTTCTCAGTATACATGCGATTAAATTTTGAATTGAACATCACCGTCGTGTTTTTCAGGCGATTTTAAATAAGAATCAGTTTTTCAAATGTTGGGCAAATTAAAATCTTTTGAGATAACGATTTCATAAGCTTGCAGTTGCAGAATTTACAATCACATTTCACTTTTTTTGACTCAAGAGCTGTCATCATTTCCTGATGATCATTACCATTTTTATGTGTGTATTGGAGAATTTGAATAAATTTTGTATACCTTTTTATGAGTAAAATTTATTATTTCACTACTAAACGCCCGGTTTGATGATGTACTCAAAATACAGAAAAACGCATTTTTCATAAAAAAAACACTAAAAAAGTTTTTCGAAACTATTTTTTTGTAACTCAACTGTACATAAATTTGAATTCCGTCATTTTAAGGGAATTTAAGGTACTTTTCGAATTCAAATCTGATGTGAAATTTTTGATCATGAACAAAAATTTTCACTTTATACTTTGTGAGGTTATGTTATAGAGTGCAACAATGTTTTACAAAGTTGTAGAGCAAGAGCATTTATAATTTACATGTTATATTTTTTATGTTCTTTAAATTATCATTGTTATAAATTCGTTTCATACGCTGTTCAATTTTGAATGGAATTTAACCTCATTGAATTTTTGATTTTAAAATAATTATTTTTTCAAAAAATACCAATTTTTTTTTATGGAAATTATTACTTTTAGCTCTTGCACGTGCTTTTCGGAATTGCAAAATAAATGTGCACGGAACTCGTTGCAAAAATTGGCATCACGGCAGTGATATTGAAAATAATGGCATTAGTGGCCGAAGTGCCTTAGAGGTCGATACTTATTAAAACATTTATTCATGGCTAAATTTCCAATTAAAATTTGATTCGTAACTTGAGTTTATATTGTTGATTTTATTGCACACAAAGATAAAGCATATTTTTTTAGCTCAATGACAGTCAGTCTTGACTTTCAAGCTTGGAGGAAAGGATAAGTGTAATTTCCTGAAAAAATATCAGAACGCTGAGAAAATTTCCTCAAGTTTCGAATCTCTTGTGATTTTTTTGACTATTCGTGTCATTAGTTACCGAGATACCGTTATTTGGAAATTCTGTGCTGTTATGGTGACACTGGAAAAACTTTAATTTTATGGTTTTAGTATATTTGAGTGGCTGTTTCTCAGGAACGAAATGTTGCATTGTTTCTCAGACGAATTTATGGAAAAAAATTTCAGCCTGTACAATTTTCTCTTTAGAAATTTTTACTTATGGAAACTCTTTTTAAAAAATAAAATAAAATGCTTTTCTCAAAATTGAGCTTAAATTTGAGCATGAAATCGTGAAAAAACACTAGTTTTAGTTTTAACGAAAATAGTGCAAAGTAGCAATTTTGGTCATAAAAAAGACCCGTACAAAGTGTTTGCCAAATCAAACAGTATAAATGAAATCCATATTACATATCTGATTTTCGCTCAATTCAGCTATCTACTAAAAATCTTCTAAATTTTTATAGAGTTCATAGAGTTTTCACGGCATTTTGCCTAATATACTACTAATAATACTGAGCAATTCTCTACCAAAACCGGAAATGGATTTTATTTGTATTTTTTGATTTGGCTCAAACTTTGTGGGGGCCTTCCCTATACCCAAATATGCTATTTTGTGTCATTGGTTCACCCATACAAGTCTCCATACAATTTTGGCAGCTGTCCATACAAAAATGGTATGTAATATTCAAACAGCTGTAACTTTTGAGTGAATTTTCTGATCAATTTGGTGTCTTCGGCAAAGTTGTAGGTATTGTTGAGGACTATTGAGAAAAAAATAGGTACACGGAAAAAAATTTGAGGATTTTTTTATCAACTTTTTTTTTTACTAAAACTCAATTTTCGAAAATACGTATTTTTTGATTTTCGAGATTTTTTGATATGTTTTAGGGGACAAAAATCCGCAACTTTTGAGCCATAGAGAAACATGGTTAAAAAACCTGCCGTCGAGTTATGAATTTTTGAAAAAATAGTGATTTTTGGAAAAAATCGAAGTGCATGCAAAAACAAGTTTGACATTATTTTTTAATGCAAAATTGAATTTGCAATCGAAAAGTACTTTACATATTTTTTGATAAAGGGCTCCGTTTTCTAGATACAGCCACCGAAAGTTTGATTTTAGCGAAATATTTGCAGTTTTTCAATTTTTAAAAATAGTGACCATGAGTGACCATTTCTAAAAATATTTTTTTTGAAAAGTTCAGAAAATTTGCTATAAAATTGTCTAAGAAACATTGAAGATTGGACCTTGGGTTGCTGAGATACAGCCGCTTTAAGAAAAAGATACACGAAAATTGAATTTTTCTAAGTCTCACCCAAACAGCCCACCATTTTCTAATGACGATATCTCAGCAACTAATGGTCCGATTTTCAATGTTAAAACATGAAACATTCGTAAAATTTTCCGATCTTTTCGAAAAAAAATATTTTTATAATCAAACTTTCGGTGGCTATATCTAGAAAACGGAGCCCTTTATCAAAAAATATGTTAAGTACTTTTCGATTGCAAATTCAGTTTTGCATTAAAAAATAATGTCAAACTTGTTTTTGCATGAAACTTCGATTTTTCCAAAAATCACTATTTTTCAAAAATTCATAACTCGGCGGCAGATTTTTTGACCATGTTTCTCTATGGCTCAAAAGTTGCGGATTTTGTCCCTAAAACATATCAAAAATCTCGAAAATCAAAAATACGTATTTTGGGAAATTGAGTTTTAGTAAAAAAAAAGTTGATAAAAAAATCCTCAAATTTTTTTCCGTGTACCTATTTTTTTCTCAATAGTCCTCAACAATACCTACAACTTTGCCGAAGACACCAAATTGATCAGAAAATTCACTCAAAAGTTACAGCTGTTTGAATATTTACATACCATTTTTGTATGGACAGCTGCCAAAATTGTATGGAGACTTGTATGGGTGAACCAATGACACAAAATAGCATATTTGGTCATAGGGAAGACCCCCACAAAGTTTGAGTCAAATCAAAAAATACAAAAAATAAAAATGGTTGAAATCGGCCGATTTCGTAGAGAGTTGCTCAATTGAAAAATTTTGATAGGAGCTTGAAAGTAGTTTACTGTATGAACTTCAGGAATATGTGCTACCTTACACGTAAAAGTGATATTAGTCAATTGTCCATTTTACCTGCAACAAGTTATTTTGTATTGCTTCCTTCATTGTTAAGTATTCTCGTCATACTTTCCCGATACCCACGCGCCACCAACTTACCAAGTTTCGTCAGATGAAGCCATTTCAAAACCCGGCGGCTGAAATCACGCTTCTGCGGCAAACCCCACGTGTCGACTGATGTCGAGTTTCCGCCCGAACGCGTCCACCCGCCACACATCCTTCCTAATGTAAGTGAAATTCCGCACTAAATTACGCTACACCTGCCATTAGGAAAGAGCCTTGGCCACGGGGAGGGACGTGTGCAGTAGACCTGTAACTCCCTGCGGAGGCATAACGCCCCACACCTCTTTTGCCACTTTACAGCGCCAAAAACCACCTAAATTAACCGCAACGCAGGATGTGCCGTATGGAATATTAAAAAGCCGGCTTTTGCTGGTTTGGGAGGGGGATGAGATTTTTCCAAGGTGGGCTGAGTATGGGAAACCACGTGGCCGCAAAACCCCGCAGGTTGGTGAACGTGTGAAAGTTTTGCTTCCGCCGCCAAGGAATCTCAGGAGGGAACGCGATGCTTTGCGATGTCTACACAATCGTCATGCGGAACAAGGGTATGGTGGAAAGGTGGGGAACCCCAAGATGGATTAATACCTGTGTGAATCCGGAAAGCCTCCACTGAGCACTTAAATCATGAACTTTAGCTTTGTTTGAAGCCAGGGGCGTCGTCAAATCGTTTTGAAATTATTTTTTTTAGTATTTTAGTATTTTAGTATTTTAGTATTTTAGTATTTTAGTCGGAGACGCAGCCGATTTAGCGGTCCCATCACTCAAGTATCGGCTAACATTCCCATCCACTTCCCCGTGCCTTACCTCTGGTCGTGGCCGGCGTCGGTATTGATCAGCACGATAGGGACCTTTGAAAATTGCGAAGGGGTGATGATTGGTTCCTACTTTTCATCTGTGGTCCACGGAGCAATGTTTGGGGGTCCTGTTCAATAACGAAGTAGCAGCTACGGGTAGACACCAATGCTATGCAATGCTATGCTATTTTAGTATTTTAGTATTTTAGTGTTTTAGTATTTTAGTATTTTAGTATTTTAGTATTTTAGTATTTTAGTATTTTAGTATTTTAGTATTTTAGTATTTTAGTATTTTAGTATTTTAGTATTTTAGTATTTTAGTATTTTAGTATTTTAGTATTTTAGTATTTTAGTATTTTAGTATTTTAGTATTTTAGTATTTTAGTATTTTAGTATTTTAGTATTTTAGTATTTTAGTATTTTAGTATTTTAGTTTTTTAGTATTTTAGTAATTTCGTCATCCCTGTAATACCTCACAGTAAAGTCCTGGAATAGGCCCCGGCTGCCAGATTGTGACCGAGTTGTAAGTTATTCGCTACTGCTGCTTCCGCAGCCACCTATCTGGAAACAGTTTGCCAGCAGAACATTCCCAAGTGAGCGTAGATTAGAAGAAGCATGTACTCGGATACCCTCGAAGTCTCGGAACGAAACATTCCAAAGTTGGCTGATGGCTCAACATGGGTTCTCTCTGACGGGGAAGGGGCGTTGATGTAAGGCGCCTCCGAGGATGTGATTAAGAACAACAAAGAACAGAGGTCCCTCCCCAACCTTCTTCTTCCTCCAGGTCTTCCGAGGATTGCCAGAGTTGCAGCAGTCAGTTCAGATGAAGACGGCAAAGTTTTGTGGCCCCGACCAGCAACCGCCCAACGATAAATGAGTGGGGCATGTCCTGAATTTAAAAAAGAACTCGCTATTCTTGGCAGCGCAAGTCTGATGGAAACGCAAATTTCGGCACCCGGCGGAGGGGCAAACCGGCCAAGTCTTGTTTTTACTTATCCATCTTTGAGGTACAGGCCGTAGTGCAGAGAGAGAGAGCGTTATCAAAACAAATGGAACGTAATCTTATTTATTGACCCACTTTAGGGGACGTGCTTTGCAGTTTTAATTTAGGACTCTGGTTGGGCCAAAGTACTGCACTGCTGGACAGGCGGACTCCAGATCAACTTTGACAACTAATTTTCGCCGGGAACCGCAGAAATGGCATGCCGAAGGGATTGCTGGTGAACATTGTGGGTGGAGACGATGAAGCATGTTGGTGTGATTTTTATTTCAAAAATCCTGACCAAAATGGTCAGTTATAGATTTTTGAATAACCGTATCTTAAAATTAATGTTTCGGAACTTTTATATGAGACTTAAAGAACTTCCAAACTACAAAATAGGGAATCTGTTGAACCGAACCATCTCCAGTTTTCAAAATAGAGAGTAAAAAAATAAATCGAAACCATGAAAAAACTTCGTGGACAAATCAAACGAAAATGACCAAAATGACGAAAATGACCGAAATGACCAAAAATACCCAAATGACTAAATTACAAAAATAACCAAAATGACCAAAATGACCAAAACTACCAAAATGACCAAAATAACCAAAATGACCAAAATGACCAAAATGACCAAAATGACCAAAATGACCAAAATGACCAAAATGACCAAAATGACCAAAATGACCAAAATGACCCAAATGACCCAAATTACAAAAATGACCAAAATGACCAAAATGACCAAAATGACCAAAATGACCAAAATGACCAAAATGACCAAAATGACCAAAATGACCAAAATTACCAAAATGACCAAAATGACCAAAATTACCAAAATGACCAAAATGACCAAAATGACCAAAATGACCAAAATGACCAAAATGACCAAATGACCAAAATGACCAAATGACCAAAATGTCCAAAATGACCAAATGACCAAAATGACCAAAATGACCAAAATGACCAAAATGACCAATATGACCAATATGACCAAAATGACCAATATGACCAATATGACCAAAATTACCAAAATGACCAAAATGACCAAAATGACCAAAATGACCAAAATGACCAAAATGACCAAAATGACCAAAATGACCAAAATGACCAAAATTACCAAAATGACCAAAATTACCAAAATGACCAAAATGACCAAAATGACCAAAATGACCAAAATGACCAAAATGACCAAAATGACCAAAATGACCCAAATGACCCAAATTACAAAAATGACCAAAATGACCAAAATTACCAAAAATGACCAAAATGACCAAAATGACCAAAACTACCAAAATGACCAAAATGACCAAAATGACCAAAATGACCAAAATGACTAAAATGACCAAAATGACCAAAATGACCAAAATGACCAAAATGACCCAAATGACCCAAATGACTAAATTACAAAAATGACCAAAATGACCAAAATGACCAAAATGACCAAAATGACCAAAATGACCAAAATGACCAAAATGACCCAAATGACCCAAATGACTAAATTACAAAAATGACCAAAATGACCAAAATGACCAAAATGACCAAAATGACCAAAATGACCAAAATGACCAAAATTACCAAAATGACCAAAATGACCAAAATGACCAAAATGACCAAAATGACCAAAATGACCCAAATGACCCAAATGACCCAAATGACTAAATTACAAAAATGACCAAAATGACCAAAATGACCAAAATGACCAAAATGACCAAAATGACCAAAATGACCAAAATGACCAAAATGACCAAAATGACCAAAATGACCAAAATGACCAAAATGACCAAAATGACCAAAATGACCAAAATGACCAAAATGACCAAATGACCAAAATGACCAAAATGACCAAAATGACCAAATGACCAAAATGACCAAAATGACCAAAATGACCAAAATGACCAAAATGACCAAAATGACCAAAATGACCAAAATGACCAAAATTACCAAAATGACCAAAATTACCAAAATGACCAAAATGACCAAAATGACCAAAATGACGAAAATGACCAAAATGACCAAAATGACCAAAATGACCAAAATGACCAAAATGACCAAAATGACCAAAATGACCAAAACTACCAAAATGACCAAAATGACCAAAATGACCAAAATGACCAAAATGGCCAAAATGACCAAAATGACCAAAATGGCCAAAATGACCAAAATGACCAAAATTACCTAAATTACCAAAATTACCAAAATTACCAGAATGACCGCTGCTTTGTGGACTGGCAAAATATGAAAATACTGAATTGAAAAATGTTTAATTGAAGTTAATAGACTGGATGAACTTTTATTACAGTCTATAACCTAATTTTCTTCAAGACCTGGCAACAAACATATTTTCATGAAGCTATTTTTACATCGAACTTTGTCTGAGAAAATTGATGTTTTCATAACAGCAAATGCAATATTCCTGCAGGAATTTCATCACCAAGGAATGCTGCTATAACAAATATTGAAAATACCTTAAATTGGCTTCTGCCTAGCTGGATCATCAGAAGTCCTTCCTGATGGACCAAGAATGCCACACAGTAGCGTCAGGTGGGTGGTCAAGTTTATTTAAATTCTTCATCAGACAAGGTACGTGTCTTCCAGGGGATTGTTGCGGGAAACTCACACCGTGGTGAAAAGCTGCTGAAAAGAACTGCTTCTCAACTTAAGGTACTGACGGCTGGCTGGGGCTGACTTGTGTCATGTTGCGAAACTTTTGACTATATTGAGCTCCTGCAGACAGTTTCAGATATGTGTAATAGAAAAGTAGTACTTCACAGGCAAAAAAAAAATACCGTGGGGTTATGATGTCTTGCACTGATCCAAAAGAACTTCCAAGTAATTTTTTTCCTGCTTGTAATCGACGATTCAAAGTGATCGCATGTTCAAAACTTTGAATTGCCTCAATCGTTTTCATTTCAATTTCCACGCCTTGTGGTTTCGATTCAATTTTCAGCTTTTAAGGCTCAAAAGAAAATGGAAGATTTTTATGAAAAAAAAAAAAGAAAATGGAAGACGTCGCCTTCCCTCCCTTAAACAACAACAATTGCCATCAAATGGGGCGTGCAAAGCTCACGAATTCGAACGCGTTTAATCTCCGGATATTGCCAACTTCCGGCTTCCGTGAGGCTTCTTCCTTCGCCCCAGTGGCTGCGCGCATCTCTCCCTCTGAAGGGGGTGAGCTTTGATTGAATTTAAATGGATTTTCGTGGGTCTGTTGGCTCGTTTGTGCATTTGTGACTGCTGCTATCAATAATGCAAATGGAAAATGGGCGAATAATTTGCATGCTGCACCGATTGAATGAAGCAAATTGTTAAATTATACCCTTTGATGATTGTGTCGTAATCAAGGCTTAATTTAGTTAAGTAATTTGAAATATATATTTTTTAAGATAACATAATACTGAAACACGATAAAATAGAGGACAAACCCGATCAAATCAACGTGGTTTGCTCATTCAGGAAAATATTATGTTATTTATATTAATAAATCTGTTATTTATATTGATCAAAGTATCTAATTTGCATCATCGTTTGTATCATATAAAAAAACCCGATTTAATCCCACCTGGGGTGAGATAGAGCCTTTCTTACTAAAGAATATAACAATGGTAGAACCTTTTTCAATTCATAACATCGACTTTGTTTATTTATAACGTCAGCACAAAAGAAAGTCTTATGATGAAAGCAATGTATTATGAATGATATGATTTCCAAAGGAAATAAAAAACGCAATTTTCACCAAAAGAATATTTCCAATCGTACAATATGTTTGTAAGTTTGTAATCAAACAAGCGTTTATGACAAACGCGATCATAGCAAGCTTCCCTTGCGCCAGTGACAACAAACACCGCGGTTTTGGTTTTTTAGCTTCGGTACGAGCACTTTTGTGTGTTGGTATTGTCCGTTTTTTTTTCAAAGGTACACGCCGCGCGGCATTTCAGAATGTGCCGCAGGCACTGTTGCCAGCGATGTTTTGCCCACGAGCGAGAAGAAGCTCTAGCTGGCAACGAAAAAAAAAACAACAACACAACGCTTGAAGTTATACCTCTACACCATCGCCTCTTTAGCACAAGGCGCCGTGTGCGGTGAGCGCGAGTGTGGAGAGGAAAGGAATATAAGTTCTCTCCCTCGCTCGCTTGCGATCAAAGCTTTCCTTTTTCACCCAAAGACAAGAAGCAAGCCAAGAACTATCGAAGAAGATCCCCACTTTCTAAAAAGATCCCCACTCTCTAAAAGCTCTTTCAAATTCACCTCAATGTTTCTCAAGATTTAATCTTTTGCCTCTGATCTAGATAAAATATTAGTTAGGACACAAACCTCTAGACCACCACACAACAAAAATAAATGACAGAATTTAAATCGCATAACGGTCTCATGTCGCAGGTTTCAAAACAAATACTGGACAGTTATGCATATAATGATAATACTAAAGAGCCGAAAAATATACGATGTCTATAGTAGCAAATGAAAATCGATAGGGCACCCAACACATATTAGAGTATATTGGATCCCAATAACAAGACGCGCCAGCAGTACGCGCCAGCATTAGAAGCTCAACTTGACAACTTGTCGACGATGCGTCTAAAATCGATGCAGTGTGATTTTTTGACGATTTTTCCGAAGAAAATTCATGCTGAATCGACATATTTACGAAGATGAAAATGACGTCCAGCCTTAAAGTAAAACCTATACCTTTCTTTATTAAGAAAGGCAAAAAGTAAATCGCTCTAAAAATTGATCCGGATTGCCGATAGATGTCAAATTTGTTTCAGATGCTCACTCATGGTCTGTACTATGGATGTAAAAAGAAATTTCGGATAAAATCGGAAATGAAGAGTGTTGGCAAAGGTCACCAGGTGGGCTTTTACCTTTTTTTAGGGTTTTTTTTCTTTTGGCAGGTTAATCAAACGGCTCTAACTCCAGAACCAGATTATGGATCTGGATGAAAATTTGGGAGGTTGTAGAGCTCAAAAAATGCAATTTTTGAGATAAATAAAAGAAAAGAAAATGAAAAATTTTGACCATATCTTCATTTGAAAACTGTGCATTTTGTTGAAAAGTCTGGCCGCATCCGAAAACAGAAGGATATTTCGAAATTCGGTCTCAAAATGACCCTTGTTCAGCACACCAGCTTTCAAATGCACTTGGAACAATCAAAATCGAAAATAGGGGAGCCGAGGATTACGCGACACAAAATTTGGCAAAAAATTTACCACACACGGACATCACTCGAACTCCACGGAATTTATTTTTTCAAAATTCGAGGGTTGGAGATAGGCGAGTTCTGTCAAGGTGAATCGATAGAGCGTCTAAAATCGATGCAGTGTGATTTTTTGACGATTTTTCCGAAGAAAATTCATGCTGAATCGACATATTTACGAAGATGAAAATGACGTCCAGCCTTAAAGTAAAACCTATACCTTTCTTTAGTAAGAAAGGCAAAAAGTCAAACACCCAAAATTCAAGGTCGAGAGAATCGTTCCCTCAAAATTTATTGATTGCTCAGTGCAAAAATGGAAAGAATAATGCTACCAACTCACACCATCCTAACAAATGTAAATGTAAATAAGGACGTTTTAATAAATGTCATACTATCATGTCAACGAATGCATTATTGTTTGAAATTAGACGAGTTCTTATATTCAATTTAAGGCCAGATCGCAAAATTAAGTGGAAAATTGTGAAGTTTTGGAGCATTGGTGTCTTCAGAAGAGTTGTTGCAAATGGAAAGGGACAACTTTTGGTTTTGTTGAAAATTAGGGTGGTTCACGATTAGAAAATATAACATTTCAGGAATATTTTTGGGATCTTTTTGTCTTCTACATAGTTGTTGAGCTTATCAATTCAAGGAACTTTGTTGAAGGCACCAACATTTTGTTTCGTAATCTGCGATCTCTACGACCAAATTTATAGAAAGCATCTGATCATACCTCAAAAATCCGTTTTTTGAACGTGGTAGTTCAGAGTTTAGTTATTCGAAGCCCTTTTAGAGCTCTAAATAACGAACTTTTTTTTTTATTTTTGACATGTCAATTTGGACTTATGGGTACAAAGCTACAGCTACTTCAAGGTAAATAAGATGCAAATTTAAAGCTAAAATATCTCAAAAAGGCGCAAGCCAAATTTTAAGCGCCAGGTTGCGTTTGAAAGAAGAGATCACTACCAACGCTGAAAAACCCAACCAGAGTCCTTTTTCTTGTAATTTTTGCCATCTGAATCTGAATCTGCCCTCAGAATTGAGCCAAAGTATCGAAAAATCAATTTTTGGTCATATTTTGGGTTTCCATGTAAAATTATCATTTAAACCCAAAATTACAAGGGGAAACATATATTTAAACAATTTTAGAATTTCGTTAGGGTGATCTCATGTGGTTTTTCCCTGAAAATCAGACTTTTTCAAATGAAGATATGTCGAGTTTACAGAAAAACTTCCCTTATATTTTTTCAGCGTTTGTTGCGCTGGATCTCCTCTTTTAAATGCAACCTAGCGTTTAAACATTGGCTTGCGCCTTTTCGAGATATTTAAGCTTTAAATTTGCACCTTTCTTACCTTAAAATGGCAGTAACATTTTACTCTTAAGTCCAAATTGACATGTCAAAAAATTAAAATGTTCGTTTTTAAGAGTTCTAAAAGTTCCTCGTATAAAACTTTTCTCTAAAACTCAACCCTGAATTGCCACGTTCAAAAACTGATTTTGAAGGTTTGATCAGATGCTTTCTATAAATTTGGTCGTAGAAGGTGCAAATTACGAGATAAAAAGTTGGTGTCTTGGACAAAGTTGCTTGAATTGGTAAGCTCAACAATTATGTACAAGACAAAAAAATTCCAAGAATATTCCTGAAGACACTAAAGCTCCAACACTTTACCGTTTTACGGAAAATCTATTTTCCACTTAATTTTGAGATTTGGACCACTGTGTATGGCAAACTTTATGTGAAGTTTTTGTTCCCCTTCAAAATTTGTCCAAATAAGGCTGGTACATTTTTTTTTCAATATTTTTGTTACCCTTCCCCATCAGGTTGGGGATAAAACATTTTTTTATCGAAGTTCAAGTGCAACCAACTGAAATCAATTTAAAATGCTTTCTTCTGCTTTCATCGTGTCTGAGTTAGTTTAAAAACTAGTGATTTTTAGTGAATCTTGGATGTACAAAACCACAAAAAAAAAATTCGCAGACAAATTTAAATCTACAAATTTCAAACAAATGTGATTTTTTCCGTGTACCTATTTGTTTGTTAGAAAAGTCTTAATTATAACCTACAACTTTGTCAATTATAAAATCCCTTCTCAAAATCAGAAACTCTACTCGTGGGTAATTCTCCATCAACTCACATAGCAGTTGTCCCGACCCCTCTTCGATTTACGTGAAACTATGTCTTTAGGGGCAATTTTGGTCTTTGATCAAAATTCTAAAAACATTCTAAAAAATAGCAAATGTCAAAGACAAACTTATGGGAAATTGGACAAGCTTTCCGGTAAAAATATTTATGGGACTAAAAAATCAAGTCTTTCATATAGAAATCGCCAAAAACAATCAAAAAGCATATTTTTTCAACATTTTTATTTTTCAAACCATTGTAACTTCACAAGGATTGGACTTAGGACAGTTTTCGAAATAGAGACTTTAATGTAAAATTGTCTGAAAAGTCGATTCCCGTAGTTAGTTTTTGAAAATTTTGACATTTGAGCACTTTTCAAAAAACATGTTTAGTAAATGATTTTTGTATTTTTTAAGTGGTTTGCTTCATCCTGCATTTTTTGTGAGTCTTTTTGTTACATCTTAGGCAATTTTCACAAAAAACTTGAAAAAAATGGGGTTTACTTTCAAATTCGACATTTAACATAATAATCAAAAAATCGCATAAAACTGGCGTGTTTTTTTCTTTTATTACATTTTTTTCAGAAAGCCCGACAAATTTCCTATAAGTTTGTCTTTGACCACTTTTTGATAGAATGCAACGGCTTCGAGATGCAGCAATATTTAAATTCAGGATTACAAAAATATTGAAAACACTTACGCCCTCCTCAAATGTCAATTTGCAGCCTAAAATGGTGATAATATGGAAATTTTATGCCAAAGTGGATTTTATGTAATATAGGACGCCCGAAAAAGCGTATTTTTATAAACTGTACAAACATAGTTTAAAAAATTCTTTGTAGAATATTGTTACACTCTAAAAGATAACCCTGCAATGTTAGAAAAAATTACCCTTCTGGGTTACTGCAAATTCAAAAGCTTAATTATTTTTTTCATTGAAATGACATGTTTCAAATTTTTATACAGTTGAGTTACGAAAAATTGTGGAGGTTTGAGAACAACTTTTTATTTTTTCAAAATTAAAAAAGTTTTTTTTTGCATTTTCAAAAATGAAAAGGGTGGTATCGCCACTCTGTAGCAAAATATCAAAAAATGGAGCTCGGATTCGGGATTAGGGGCAAAAATTACAGTTTAGGACAAAGTTTCATGGAAAATTTCCCAACTGTTTAAAGTTTTTAAGAAAGGCCCAATAAAAGATTCGATTTTAAAAAAACGATGGAAATGAGCAATTGAATAGAGATTGGCTGTTAATTAGCTCAATATCAACTGTTAGTTTAAAAATACGCTTACTTAATCAACTTAACGAAGATGTTGTGAAGCATAAAACATGCTTGCTTTTCCCACAAACAAAAGCAGAAAAAAAACTCCCATCCCCGGTAATAACAAAATTAATAATATTTCAATAACAAATCCTGTTAAAATAACAAAAAGTGTTATTATTTTATCCTGAAGTTCAAGAACAACTTCAAGAAGAAAAAAATAATAACAGTTTCTGATAAAATAACAAAATTTGGTATTGAAGTGATATTACATTAAAAATGTTTAATAACACGCTAATAAGAGGAAATGTTATACATTTCAAAAACTCTCCTAATAACAAAATTTGTTATTCGTTTGGTATACTGACTTAGAAATAAAATTACCATAAATTGCACAAATGGAAAAGTTTCTAAGTGTCCATAACACAATCTGTTATTATTTTTTCTTTTCTTAAATATGTTTAGATCTTTGGGATAATTTTGTCTACTTTCGTCGGGGTCATTATTTTGGCCATGAAATGGGGTCCTTAAGCTAAAATTATTCTAAAAAGTTGAAATTTTGAAAGTTGATTTTTTTAATTATTTGATATACCCCCTAAAGGACTTTATATAAAATGGTTAGAACTATGGGATAATTTTGACCAATTTCGTCGGGGTCATTATTTTGGCCATGAATAGAGTCCTCAAGCTAAAATTATTCTAAAAATTTGAAATTTTGGAAGTTGATTTTTTTAATTATTTTATATACCCCCTACAGGAATTTGTTTAAAATGGTTAGAACTATGGGATAATTTTGAGCAATTTCGACAGGGTCATTATTTTGGTCATGAAATGGGGTCCTTAAGCTAAAATTATTCTAAAAAGTTGAAATTTTGAAAGTTGATTTTTTTTAATTATTTGATATACCCCCTAAGGGATTTTACTAAAATTGGCTAGAACTATGAAATAATTTTGACCAATTTTATCGGGGTCATTTATTTCACCATGAATTGAGGTTTCAAGCTAAAGATAATCCGATAAAATTAACTTATGAGAGTTCATTTTTTTTAATTTTGTTTTGTTCCCTAACGGAATTGATTTATTTATTGAGAATGTTTTATGTGTGAATAACAAAAACTGTTATTATTTTCACAGAGCCAGGAAGTCGGAGCTGACGTTGAAGTTCGAGCTGGAGTGAGACCTCGGAGACTGCATTGGATTCAGCAAATTTTCAGCAACTTTTACTTGGAGTCGGAATCTGTGAAGCCGGGTTTTTTTTAGAGAGCTGAAGTCGTCGTTGACGTCATATCCTGCATCCAGAGTCTGAGTTGTCTTCAAAGTATGGATTCAAAGTCGCTTCGAGGTACCCGACTCTGCAGCCCTGACTAGTACAGAGGAGTTATGGCAACTGCAGGTTTATTTGCAAATTACAAATAAACCAAAACAATAACTTTTTTTGTTATGGAGACATACCAGTTCAATAACATTTTTTGTTATTATGCTGCTCCACCTCTCCGCTCAAAATAACAAATCTTGTTATTCCTTCATGATTCCTTCTGTGTTATTGTTTTGTTATTGCAATACCAACTAATCCGATCATCCCAATAACATATTTCGATCTTCTCACAATATCAAAAACTGACCTTCCCAAGTTATTTCCGTCTGCTCGGGATATCACGCATAAACATCGCACTCCCGCTCCGGTCACAAACTCCGACGCAAATATGCGGTCCTTGTTCTAAGCCAAGTTTGCTGACGTCGATTCCGGGCTGCGCCGGGAACCAGTCTCGTACCAGCAAGCGGCAAGATGTAATCTCTTTAAAAGCCTTCCACAAACCCAACAAACCAGCTCGTGGAAGACGACGCCAAGTCGGATTTTATGCTACTTGTCATAAAAACCGCGATTTAATAATTTAATCAAAAGTGGCAATTTCCATCCAGCCAGTATGTGAGCTGGGTGAGCTGGAGGGAGAACATGGAAAAAAATCCTGCAGAAATATACTGACTGAGCATCGGAAAGCTTTGCGCTGAGAAGTGGGTTCCCTCTCAGGGTCAGATCAGCATGAGCTTCTCATGTTTTATATTATTTTCTGCTGACTGGTGTGCCTGAATATGTTGTGTATGATGCACCATTGTTTATGGAATTAGGGTGGCACATTTTCATAATTTTGTTATTTTTTTAAAAATTTAAGCATTTACTATATTTTTTTAATATCTGAAAGAAATTAACAAATTTTGAAAGCCAAGGATCACCCTAATGCGTTGAAAAGCAAGTGAATATGCTAAGCAAGACGATGATCCCAAATTTGACTAAAGAGCGCACTTGAAGGCGAAGATTGTTTTACGACTTGTACGCATGGAAATAACGAAAAGTCTTTCAAGAAAAAAAATATATATATATATATATATATGGAGGCATCTTTCCGGCAGATTCATCAAAGCCCATGGGAGGTCCGAGAAACTCAGAAGAACGGATGTTTTTACGACCCCGGAAATCGTATGGTCTTTAGCAGATATTTTAAGGAGGGTGGGCGAACTGCGTAAGGAAATAGATAAAGCCAAGTGCACCGTTACACTGCCGTAACTTGACGATGTTGTGAAGTATAAATTAAACTGAAAAGGCAAACTCAGCAGGAGCAGCTTTGAAAGCTTGCATCAAATCAATACAGTGGAGTAATTCGTTTGAGGAAACATATGTGAAGAGTTTTTTTTTAGATTTAAACTAGATTTCTTGAGAAGAAACTTTGTTTCAAATAAATAAAGCATTACATTTTTTGAATTTGTGAAAAATATAAAAAAAATACAAATCTCATTTCATCAACAAAAAAAACTATCTTCAAACCACATCATTTTCAGCACACGCAACATCCAAATTGGACTGCGAAAATAATTTTACAACTCATCAGCAAGTTGTCTGGTGCAGCAGCACTGAAATAGTTAGAAGGAAGAAAAAAAAAATCTGCATTAGGACAATCTTACTCGGCATAAAACAACTTTTTCAATTTTCAACTTAATTTGCTTGGACTAGCACTTGCATCCAAATCCGGTTAGCTCAGTCCGAGGGAGACGGCATCAAATGCAAAGGCGGCCTGAAGAATCCTGGAGACCCCGAGAAAAAGCTAACGTGACACTGATGAAATGATATAGGGTTAAATCAATTCAATTTTTGTTTATTATTTTATGCATTTTAACAAAATATAATTTGAATCAATATATATACCCGAGCAGAAATAACTTAGGAATAACATTTTATGTTATTTATAACAAGATTTGTTATTCGTCGTATGGATTTTTTTGTTATTGAATTGTAATTGTAATAATAGACTGATAACATTTTTAGTTATTCTTCGAACAAATCATTGTTATTATTTTTTTTATGTTTTAACAACCAATCCGATCAACCCAATAACAGTTGGAGGTATTCTTCCATAACAAAAAATGTTAACCCGAGCAGACGGAAATAACTTGAGAATAACATTTTTTGATATTTGAAAATACTAGGCCAATAACATATTATGTTATTTATAACAGGATTTGTTATTCGTCGTTATGAATTTTTTGTTATTAGATTGTTATTGTAATAACAGACTAATAACATTTTCAGTGATTCTACGAACAAATCTAGCAAAACAATGCCAAAGGGCCGTTGTGGGTTTGTAAACAAAGAGTGTATCCCTTTCATGCCAGATGTAAACATCCTTTAGCGTGAACAGGACACACTCTTTGTTTAAAAACCCACAACGGCCCTTTGGCATTGTTTTGCTTGAAATCTTTGTTATCATTTTTGTTATTTTAACAACTAATCCGACCATCCCAATAACAGTTGGTGTTATTCTTCCATAACAAAAAATGTTATTACCGAGTTGTTTCGACGTTCAACCATTATCAGACCAATAACAAATTTTGTTATGATAACATAAACTGTTATTAAATCCATATGCAAAAACGGATTTTTCAAGAAGATTCCATAACACTTTCTGTTATTTTAACAATATTTGTAATTGAAATAGCATGAATTTCGTTATTACCGTCTGCCCGGGTAAATTTTTCGAAAATTAGAGTGAGTGAGTGAATGAGTGATTGAATGCGTGGATGAGCAGACAATTTTTTTTTTGGAAACCAATGAATTCATTTTAAAAAAGCATAAATATCCTGCTCGGGTCTCCCCTCAAAGTGTGAACCCAAAGAGGAAGCAACAGAAAAGAAAAACTCCCACCGGCGCTAACCGGAAGCGATAACACGCCCATCAACCATCCGGGGATGGATTGACCAATCCTTCTAACCTTCCACCAGCCCACACTGCGGACCGTGGGATATTTTCGGAAGTATGTCACCACCAGCATGCCAGCAGTGGAAGCGCTGAAGTATAGTGAAAATTGGGGATCGATTTGTTTTTTTTTTTTCATTTTAGAAGACATTTTTATGTTTAATTAAAAAAAGTATAGGAAAAATACATTAGTTTTGATTTTATTTTGATAGAATTACAAATTTTCATTTATTTAAAACTCAAGGCCTCGTAAAAATTTTAATTCAACTAATTTGTAGAAATTCAAACTCAACCCACTTCAAAGAATCATGCTTGCGGCCAACTTCAGTCAGCTGGTCTGGCCGATTTGAAAAGAAAAACGTAAAAAGTAGTCGCCTTGAAATTCTCCAAGCTTCTTCAGAAAGGAAGGCTGCGCAACGGTTATATTAGATTAATTTAGATTAGATTAGATGAGATTAGATTAGATTAGATTAGATTAGATTAGATTAGATTAGATTAGATTAGATTAGATTAGATTAGATTAGATTAGATTAGATTAGATTAGATTAGATTAGATTAGATTAGATTAGATTAGATTAGATTAGATTAGATTAAATTAGTAGAGTAGAGTAGAGTAGAGTAGAGTAGAGTAGAGTAGAGTAGAGTAGAGTAGAGTAGAGTAGAGTAGAGTGTCGTGACTTTCGCCCGATTTCCTTCGAATTTCTTTTATTTCGGACACAAATAATAACACACGTCTTTTCATGCCCAAACAAAACACACGACTGATTTATTTCTCTTTTTCTCACGCACACATTCTCAACTTCTCTCTCGGCTGACCTGCTCTCTCATTTCGCTACATGAACGCTCTCTCTTCTCTGCCACACTCATTCACTACATCCTCGTTCTCTCCTACTCTAAAAATTCAATCACAAATTCATCTACAGATTAACATCAGCTTGGTGATCCTTGGTTGTCAGGAAACTCTGCCCATCTCCGAGTTCGGCTTCGGCAAATGCTTCTCCGGTATCCATATCAGCCATAACCCCTACGTCAACATGGTTACCTGAAATTAAAGAAATAAAAAGAAACGACAACTTCGAATGTTATCGTGAAATTAATTGATTGTAACAAGAATTCAAGAATTGTAACCTACAATCTTCCCAGAAATTTAATTTGGTGCTTAAATCCAAGAACTGTAGGTTACAAGCCTATTGTTTCTTTTATACATCACATAAAAAATCTAAAATTTAAACAATTCCTTTACCAGCTTGTTCAATCATTTATATCCATCTTTTTCTACATCTTCCCTGAATCTAATAATAAGCTCAAATTTAAGTCTTGCAGGTTGTGCGCCTATCGATCTTTTAATCATCACTTGAACAATTTTAAAAACCTGAGAACTCTTTTCCCTTCTAAAAAATTGATAAAATTGACCTTTTATCAAATCTTCCCTGAAATCTAATCATGACCTCAATTTTAAGTCGTAAAGGTTATGAGCCTGTCGATCCATAAATCATCACTTCAAATAACAGGAAAAAAAAATCTTTCACAAACTTTTCCAACAATCGATAATTTATATATATATAAATATATCTTACCTGAATCGAATTAGCTCAAATTTAAGTCGTGAAAGTTACAAACCTATCGTTTCTTAAATCATTTAATCATTGATAATCCAAACAATTCCTTTACCAGCTTATTCAACAATCGATAATATACTAAATTATGAATTCCAACCATTTTCGTGACTTTCGCCCGATTTTTCTAAGAATTTTGAATAAAAAATTAGATCGTGTTGGCTCCGCGTCTATCATTTCTTAAACCATCACTCCAAGAAGAAACTCTGAAAAAATAACCATGACAACTTGCAGCTTGTCTAACAATCGATAATTTTTATATTAAAAAAAAAAAAACTTCCCTGATACCCAATCATGAGCTCAAATTTAAGTCGTGTAGGTTACGAGCCTATCGATTCTTAAATCATTACTACGTAAAGATTGAAAATTTGAAAACTCTTCTACCAACTTGGTCAAAAATTGATAACATTTTCTTATAATGAGCTCAAATTTAATTCGTGTAGGTTATGAGCCTATCGATTCCTGAATCATCACTTGAAAGATTGAAAATCAGATAAATCTTTCGCCAACTTACACAACAATCGATAATGTCAATTTTTTAATATATATTTCCTGAAATCCAATCACGAGCTCAAATTTAAGTCATGTAGGTTATCGATTCTGTATCATTACTACAAAAAGATTGAAAATCTGAATACTCTATTACCAACTTGTTCAACAATTGATAACATTATCTTTTACTAAATCTTTCCTTAATCTAATCATGAACTCAAATTTTAGTCGTGTAGGTTATGAGCCCATCGATTCTTAAATCATTACAACAAAAAAGATTGAAAATCTAAAAACTCTTTCACCAACTTCCAACCAACTTCAACAATCGATAACATTTATCCTTTATTAAAACTTTCCCAAAATCCAATCATGAGCTCAAATTTAAGTCGTGTAGATTATGAGTCTATCGATTCTTAAATCATAACTACAAAAAGATTGAAAATTTAAAATCTATATCACGAACTTCCACAACAATTGATAATATTTATCTTTTACAAGTTTTTCTCTGAAATGGGTAATTCTCCGCCAACTCACACAGCAGTTGCCCCGACCCCTCTTCGATTTGCGTGAAACTTTGTCCTAAGGGGTAACTTTTGTCCCTGATCACGAATCCGAGGTCCGTTTTTTGATATCTCGTGACGGAGGGGCGGTACGACCCCTTCCATTTTTGAACATGTGAAAAAGAGGTGTTTTTCAATAATTTGCAGCCTGAAACGGTGATGAGATAGAAATTTGGTGTCAAAGGGACTTTTGTGTAAAATTAGACGCCCGATTTGATGGCGTACTCAGAATTCCGAATAAACGTATTTTCATCGAAAAAACACTAAAAAGTTTTAAAATTCTCCCATTTTCCGTTACTCGACTGTAAAAATTTTTGGAACATGTCATTTTATGGGAAATTTAATGTACTTTTCGAATCTACATTGTCCCAGAAGGGTCATTTTTTCATTTAGAACAAAATTTTTCATTTTAAAATTTCGTGTTTTTTCTAACTTTGCAGGGTTATTTTTTAGAGTGTAACAATGTTCTACAAAGTTGTAGAGCAGACAATTACAAAAATTTTGATGTATAAACATAAGGGGTTTGCTTATAAACATCACGAGTTATCGCGATTTTACGAAAAAAAGCTTTGAAAAAGTTGGTCGTCATCGATCATGGCCATTCATGGTCACCCGTGACAGACACGGACGACGAAACAAAGAGAAACGCAAAAAGTAACTTTTTCAAAACTTTTTTTCGTAAAATCGCGATAACTCGTGATGTTTATAAGCAAACCCCTTATGTCTATATATCAAAATTTTTGTAATTGTCTGCTCTACAACTTTGTAGAACATTGTTACACTCTAAAAATAACCCTGCAAAGTTAGAAAAACACGAAATTTTAAAATGAAAAATTTTGTTCTAAATGAAAAATGACCCTTCTGGGACAATGTAGATTCGAAAAGTACATTAAATTTCCCATAAAATGACATGTTCCAAAATTTTTACAGTCGAGTAACGGAAAATGGGAGAATTTTTAAACTTTTTAGTGTTTTTCGATAAAAATACGTTTATTCGGAATTCTTAGTACGCCATCAAATCGGGCGTCTAATTTTACATAAAAGTCCCTTTGACACCAAATTTCCATCTCATCACCGTTTCAGGCTGCAAATTGTTGAAAAACACCTCTTTTTTCGCATGTTCAAAAATGGAAGGGGTCGTACCGCCCCTCCGTCACGAGATATCAAAAAACGGACCTCGGATTCGTGATCAGGGACAAAAGTTACCCCTTAGGACAAAGTTTCACGCAAATCGAAGAGGGGTCGGGGCAACTTTTCCCGATTTTGTGTGAGTTGGTATAGAATTACCCAAATACAATCATGAGCACAAATTTAACTTGGGTAGGTTATGAGCATATCATTTCTTAAACAACCAGTTCAAAAAGATTGGAATTGGGTACTAAAACCCTATGTCAATTTTTATGTACAACGGTAAAAAACACGATTAAAAACCATTTCTGATCACTTTTTTTTTCATTTTAAAGCAATTTTTTTTTGGACAAGACAACATTTTTTCGATGGATCAACTATGGTCCCCTTGGAACGAGCTGTCAAGTAGGAGCTTTTCTGTCAAGAAGGACCGCGAGGTTAATTTTTCAAAATTGATTTAAAAAATCATTTTAAACTCTTTGTGGTCGTACAAAGGGTCATTGTACTCAGAAAAATAAGCTTTATCGCTGTGAACAATAATATCAGCAATCTAAGCTTCATTTTAGGACCCAATTCTGAAATAATTTTAACCAAATTTTCCAGATTCGATAACATCTAAATTTATTAACTTCTCCTTTTTTAATCATGAGCTCGAATTCAAGTCGTGTAGGTTATGAGCCTACCGTTCCTTAAATTCTGCCTTCTGAAGGGATTCAAGCTCAAAACCTCCAAAAATCACGCTTAACCCTCACAGGGAACTTAAGCTCAAAAACTCCAAAAATCACGCTCCACCCTATCAGTGGAATCAAGATAAATGTCCAACCATCCATGCTCTACTCTCTCAGGGGACTTAAGCTCAAAAGCTTCAAAAATCAAGCTCTATTCTCTCAGGGGACTAAAGCCCAAAAACTCTAAAAATCATCCACGTTTTATGTTCAGACAAGTTCTACACGAGTCTGTCGGCCCAAAGATCTGCAAACAGATCGTTCACATTTTTCTACTGAACAATAAAACAAGAAAACCTTAAACTCACATTCTCAACCGTTGAAAATGTTTATACAGGCTCTCAATTATCAAACTATTTTAACCGCAACCTCACAGTGGACTCAAGCTCAAAAACTCCAAAAATCACGCTCTACCCTCTCGGAGACTCAAGCTCAAAACCCTCCAAAATCATGCTCTACCCTCACAGCAGTCTAAACATTATGCAAAAACACCACATAAAGCACTTTAAATTACCAAGATCAAATATTAACTACGTTAATCTTGTTGTGAAACAGCAACATTCAATAAAAGTATTATTCGTACTTAACTCTTCAATTCCAGCACCGGTACTACAAAAATCGAAAATTCCGTCCAACACCAGCCCGACATCGATCCGACAGTAAAGTGATTTCTATATAAAAACTAACTTAATCCACCTATGTGGTTGATGCCTTCCTCACTTTTACCAAAAATGGGTATATGAGTGGTTTCATCATTTTTTTTAGATCCAGAAAAAAAGAACACAATGTATAACTTATGTGGTGATAACTCGATACAAAGTTGTCAGTTCTTCAATGCTTTGGACTCATTGGATAGTCCTTTCAATTACCTAACCAACGATGGGTCGGATAATGGCTCCGGTCATAGTTTACATACATTTAAGTGAGATCCGGCTTCAAAAATGTACATGAATACCACTTAAGTGGTCATAACTCGAGACTGGGTTGCCAGATCTTCAATGTTTTGGACTCATTGGATAGGCCTTTCAATAACCTAACCAACGATGGATCGGATGATGGATCCGGACATAGTTTACATACAATTAAGTGAGATCCGGCTTAAAAAAGTACATCAATATCACTTAAGGGGCCATATCTCGAGACAGGGTAGCCAGATCTTCAATGTTTTGGACTCGTTGGAAAGATCTTTTGATAACCTAACCAACGTTGGGTTGGATGGTGGATCCGGACATAGTTTACATACATTTAAGTGAGATCCGGCTTCAAAAAAGTACATCAATATCACTTAAGGGGCCATATCTCGAGACAGGGTTGCCAGATCTTCAATGTTTTAGACTCGTTGGAAAAGTCTTTTGATAACCTAACCAACGTGTGGTCGTATAGTGGAGCTGGACATAGTTTACATACATTTAAGTGAGATCCGGCTTCAAAAAAGTACATAAATATCACTTAAGTGGTCATAACTCGAGACAGGGTTGCCAGATCTTCAATGTTTTGGACTCATTGGAAAGGCCTTTCAATTACCTAACCAACGATGGATCGGATGATGTATCCGGACATAGTTTACATACATTTAAGTGAGATCCGGCATCAAAAAAGTACATAAATATCACTTAAGTGGTCATAACTCGAGACAGGGTTGCCAGATCTTCAATGTCTTGGACTCATTGGAAAGGCCTTTCAATTATCTAACCAACGATGGGTCGGATGATGGATCCGGACATAGTTTACATACATTTAAGTGAGATCCGGGTATTTGTGAAAACACATTTTTATACATAACTTTTGAACTACTTATCGAAACTTCAAACAATTCAATAGCGATGTATGGGACCCTAAACCAAGTCGAATGCAACTGGTTCGATCAAAATCGGTTCAGCCAGTGCTGAGAAAACTCAGTGAGAATTTTGGTCACATACATACATACACACACACATACACACACACATACACACACACATACACACACACATACACACACACAGACATTTGTTCAGTTTTCGATTCTGAGTCGATATGTATTCATGAAGGTGGGTCTAGGAGCTTTTAATAGAAAGTTCATTTTTAGAGCAGGATTATAGCCTTACCTCAGTGAGGAAGGCAAAACTTCGTGAAAAACTGGCCCACATTTATCTGTAATTTGTTCGTCTTACCTTAGCGGGGAAACGCTTCCACACAGATGACGTTTTTTTTTCCCTCCTTTTCACTCTTTTCTTTCGGGGGCTACTGTAAATTTTCAGCAAACAGAACCATCAAAACACAGCTCAAGAAAAAACAAAAATCGCCACTCTGTCATTTCCCACAACACAGTTCGGTTGCAACCTCTCTGCCACCATGGTCACAAGCGTCATATTTTCAACACTGTTGCCAAGATAACACCGTCGCCATAATGTCGTACGGCAAACAAATTTCTTCAAAAACCACCCAAACCAAACCCAAACACAGCTGAAGGAAGTGAAAAATTGCCACTTCGTAATTCCACACAACAAAACTTGGCTGCAAATCTTCTGCTACCACCAAGGTCAAACAAAACCGACGCCATCATGGCTGCTGCTGCTGCTGCTACACTGCAAACACATTTCGCCTAGCAAAACGCTGAAATTCACTTTTTTCTTTCGTTGTTTTCACAAAATTATGATACACACTCGCGATGGGAGCAATTGCTGCGCCATTGTCGTGACTTTCGCCCGATTTCCTTCGAATTTCTTTTATTTCGGACACAAATAATAACACACGTCTTTTCATGCCCAAACAAAACACACGACTGATTTATTTCTCTTTTTCTCACGCACACATTCTCAACTTCTCTCTCGGCTGACCTGCTCTCTCATTTCGCTACATGAACGCTCTCTCTTCTCTGCCACACTCATTCACTACATAGAGTAGAGTAGAGTAGAGTAGAGTAGAGTAGAGTAGAGTAGAGTAGAGTAGAGTAGAGTAGAGTAGAGTAGAGTAGAGTAGAGTAGAGTAGAGTAGAGTAGAGTAGAGTAGAGTAGAGTAGAGTAGAGTAGAGTAGAGTAGAGTGGAGTAGAGTGGAGTGGAGTAGAGTGGAGTAGAGTAGAGTGGAGTAGAGTGAGTGAGTAGAGTGGAGTAGAGTAGAGTAGAGTAGAGTAGAGTAGAGTAGAGTAGAGTAGAGTAGAGTAGAGTAGAGTAGAGTAGAGTAGAGTAGAGTAGAGTAGAGTAGAGTAGAGTAGAGTAGAGTAGAGTAGATTTGATTAGATTAGATTAGATTAATATATTCGAGAACAACCGAAAATGCATTACACAAATTAAAGCGGCCAGCCCTACTACGTTGTATTTACCGTAGCCAGTATTCTGAGAACGGGTTACATTTCAGAAAATCTGCAGGGGAGGTTGGATGCGTGGACATACCGTACCTTGTGCTCTGATTTATTATTGCTTTAGTTTTGTTCAGTGTTACAATAGACTTATATTATTTTTTTTTCAATTTAGAATGTGTTGTTAAATTAAATTCAAAAAATATAAAAAGCAAAAAAACTAATAAATTGAATAACAATTCCAATCTCCCCTAACAAACCGCTGCGTTTCTCGTAGATTTCCTTATTACGCTGCATTTATTTTTATTTTCCTGCTTCCGGCGTGGTGCTGCTGTTTTCTGTCACACCCGCCCTGTTTGGATTTTCCAGAGATGAAAAAATGTGGCTTTCCGGTTATCTCGGGCGTCGTTGCAGCTGCGTTGACAACCAGTCGACCGTGCTCGTGATGATGACAGTGTCAGTGAGGCGGGAAATTGTGGTGTGAAAACTTGGCTGCTCCAGAGGGCGGGTAGGACGTCCTAGAGAACGGAGTGACCACCTAGCCGAGGGCAGATTGTGGGGGAGATGGAGAAAAGAAAAAGTTGTAATTCAAGGCTGAGGAAATATCTTGGAAGTTGTTGGATGCAACGCTGGAAATATCAAGAAGATTGCTAATCTTGCAAGTTTCGAAACTAATTAAAATGAGAAATGGTGAATGCTTCATCTTCAGAAATTCTTCAAAATGTTTGTTTCTTACGAAGTTCTTGAAAAGTATATATTCGTAAAAATAAGTTTCATCCAAATTCAAACATCCAATTGCTGATCAAGGCAACTTCTCCGGTAAACCTGGTTTGTTATCTTTCTTCGACACTGCAAAGTGAGCAAATTAATTGTAATCATCCCCTAGTGTGATGAACACACGCTTCCTGGGACACGACAATTGCTCTTCTTTCCGGGTATTCTACAACCTCCAACCCTCCTCACCATATCAGACAGACACTCGTCATCATTTCCGAGAGGTAATCAACAGATGAAAGAGACCATCTGTTTTGCAAAGAACAGTTCTCTGAATGTGCTGCCGTGCCACATTCCACATTGGCAGCGAAGTGCTGCTACCACTTCTTCATCTATAGGGACATCACATAGTCTCTCTAAAAGGCAAATCTGGCGGTGTGATGTCTGCACCTGTCCTACCGGTTGAGGCCTTTGATGTTTTTTTCCTCCCCCCACGAAACCTGTTTCTTTTTCACAGTCGACAGAAAAAAATGAACACCGCCACGAGTTGAGTTTCCCACAAGTGAGAATGTTTCTATATGTGACGAGCATCCTGAAGTGGGCCATATCGCGCTGCTTTTCCAGGCCAGCCAGCCTACCTATCTGACGGACTGAGGAGAGGCTTGAAGATCTGAACGACTGCCGGGGTGCTGGGGCTGTCTCCATCGTCATACATCAAGAAGCGTGCTGGCAGCAGTTCACACATTTGTGATGACAGGCAGGTACTCTACCTAAGAAGAAAGTAAAATAAAAAGGGGGGCATTTGTTTCCGGAAACACAATAGGTAAATCAGTAATTTTAAGGTAACAAGTTAGAAATAAATTGGGTGAAATTGTATGCACACAATTTCAAACAAGAGTCCTTGTTTTAACTTTTTTTTTTCAAATGTTTTGAACATACCAAAGGCTTTAAATAAAATTAGATGTTTAACAAAAAAATGGAACCCCTCTATGAAATAAAAGTATTGATTCGAAAAAAATGTATACATTTTCTCCAAAAGGTTGACAAAATTTTACAGGAATTTTTAGTAACTTTAATTCTTTGCAAGGCCATAAAAAATAAGTTTTTATTTTTTTTTCATAGAACGATGAGGATGGACGCTATATCTCGGATTAGTTTTCAAAAAAAAAAAAACCCAAGAGCCATTGGCAAACAAAACCCTTTTTGCACCCTTTTCGATCTACTTACGAAAAACCAAATTCAAAAATGCTTGAGATTGTTCATCAACACGTCCTTCAAGTGCCCTAAACTAAGAATAAATAAATAACCCTTCAAAACCACCCCGGAAAAGCTGGGAGCAAAACCATTTTTCAATTTTTTTTTCAAAATTTTAATGTAAAAGCAAGTGCAATCAGCTGAAATCAATTTAAAACGCATTTCTTCGCCATCACAATTATTTTGAGCACTTTTGGGTTTATTCAAATATCTCTTAAATTTTTGAAAAAAATGTTTTTATAATACCTCAAAAACTTTTTTTTGCTAAAATTTTTGTTTTCGCCAATTCTTACATTTTTTTGAAAACTTATGCTTGCAAAACCACTGAACTAGTGTAAAATGCATTTCAAAACATTATTTTGCTTTTTTTTTCTATGGACAGCCCCCTAATTTTTATAGAGACTTGTACGTAGAAATCAATTCGATTGCTTTAAATTTAGAAACTCAACACTTTTATCTGAAATTGCCCTAAAAATTTGATAAAATATATAAAGTCAACCTTCAATTACCCTCAATATTATTTTTGAGCACTTTTAGTTTAAAATTTTGGCTTTTACCAATTTTCCAATTAAGTATTTTTTATATGGGTAATTCCATCTGAAGTGTGCAAGAAAAAATGCAAATTTGAAAATTACCATCTCCGATTCTGCTCAAATTTGGCAGAGCTGTTGAGACTGTCAAAACATGTAAAAATCCTGAATTTCATCCAAATCGGACCACCCCCTCCATTTTTGTACCCTCCCAAAAAATCGACTTTTGGCTATTTTTGAGCGAAACCCCTATCTTCGAACGACGATAACTCAGGAACCACAAATCTTAGAGAGTCGGTCTTAGACTCAATTTTGAAGGAAATTGGACTTAGAATCCATTTCCGTGATCAAAATTTGGATTAAAATATTTTTTTCTACCTGTATTGCGCAATTGAAAACTTTGAATGGCCGTATCTCAAAACAGCCCTATTTATTTTTTAAATTTGACCTCACCATCGTATTCCCCGTCCAATTTTACATAAGAATCACTTATCGACAGAAAGGAATATGTTTCGTTCCAGAGATATCGAATTTTAAAGTTTTGAGTATTTGAGATTACCTAAATTAGCTACACTCGCCACATATGCTAGAAGGACTCGGGCGCGCTGATCAATAACTGCTACCTGTTTATTTATTGAAATACGATTTCATCCCAATTAATCATTAGCAAATTAGGCAAAAATTGTAGGAAAATGCTGTATTAATCTTAAATTTAAAAAAAATAATATGGAGTGAATTTATGTGCTAGCCCACAGGACAGAGCAAGAACGACACGCAATACAGAGCAGAATGGAATTCCCGCTGTGCTAGCAGGAAATTGAAATTGATGTTGTGAGTAACACTTAAGAAAAAGTGTACAATACATTATCGTATCAAAAATTATGAATTAACATGAATAATACTCTCGTGAAGCATGATTAAGCAAGAGGCTTTCTGGAAAGTATAAAGCTGAAAAAAGTAAGAAATTTTTTTTTGTCAATCATTTCGAAATCTTGGAAAACGATACAGCTGCTGTCCACATGTATCAGAAGTATATGGTTTCGTTTTTGAAATTAAATGTACCAGAATTGAAAAAATCATCAATTTTTCAGATGAAACTGGTTCACAATATAAAAATCAGTTTAATATGATCATGCTAAATCTTTCAAACCGTAAGGCAGATTTTGGGGTTTATTGCTGAATGACACTATTTTGCTACCGCACATGGCAAAATCTCTAGAACCCATGAGAATTATTTCATCTACTACATCCAGCTCTACATTTGTTCTTGCTTCAAATAAAATAAATAATTTGATAAAGTGGGAAGAAATGAGGAATTAGGAAAAATATGAAAACAATAGATTTTTTTTAATTGTGTTGTAAAAACGTTGTAGCATTTGCAAATAAATATTGAAAGTTCAAATTTTACCTAATATGGTTCAATGACACTGACATCAGGAAAAACAGTGCATGCAAAATTACCCAATAAATATTCCTTAAACAAAAAATAGATTGTTCAAGGTATTGATTATCTCAAAATCGTATAAAATTATAAAAATAATTCATCTTACAGAACACCAGGTAGTAATTATTGATCAGCGCGCCCGAGTCCTTCTAGCATATGTGGCGAGTGTAGCTAATTTAGGTAATCTCAAATACTCAAAACTTTAAAATTCGATATCTCTGGAACGAAACATATTCCTTTCTGTCAATAAGTGATTCTTATTTAAAATTGGACGGGGAATACGATGGTGAGGTCAAATTTAAAAAATAAATAGGACTGTTTTGAGATACGGCCATTCAAAGTTTTGAATTGCGCAATACAGGTAGAAAACATATTTTAATCCAAATTTTGATCACGGAAATGGATTCTACGTCCAATTTCCTTCAAAATTGAGTCTAAGACCGACTCTCTAAGATTTATGGTTCCTGAGTTATCGTCGTTTAAAGATAGGGGTTTCGCTCAAAAATAGCCAAAAAGTCGATTTTTTGGGAGGGTACAAAACTGGAGGGGGAGGTCCGATTTGGATGAAATTCGGGATTTTTGCATGTTTTGATAGTCTCAACAGGTCTGCCAAATTTGAGCAGAATCGGAGATGGTAATTTTCAAATGGTGTTCCGCTTCAGATGGAATGACCCATATTTTATCACCGTCGTGCTCTCTAGATAGTTTCCCATTAAAATCAATGAAAATCTCAAAGCATAGTTTAAAAATTTCCGAGAAATAGCGGTTACACTGAAAAAGTTTTTCATTGGTTTTTATGTAAAATTGTGTGAGAAACAAGAAGGTGATATAATAAAAAAAGAATACTGAAATGGAAATTGGTCAAAGCGTCGTTTTGAAACTAAAAATGCTAAAAAAATATATTGAGGGGGTCGTTTTAAGGTTAATATTTTTATAATTATCGAATTTTTATGACAATTTCCAATAAAAAAGCGACGTGAAGAAAGTCATTAACCGTTTGATACCCATATCGCAAATTATATTTTTTTTGTGTTTTCGAGAAAATACGGTATTTTGTGAAAAATTGAGTATTTCATTCAAAAAAACTCTTAAACAGTTAAAATACATGTACATGTACATGTAAAATTTTGAATCGTTTGATACCCATATTGCGAGTATTTTCGAGAAAATACGGTATTTTTTGTAAAAAATTCAATATTTTATTTTAAAAAACTCTACAACAGTTCAAATACGTGCAAAATTTCGAATCGTTTGATACCCATATTGCGAATTATAAAAATTTGAGTATTTTCGAGAAAATACGGCATTTTGTGAAAATTTTAGTATTTCATCAAAAAAAACTCTACAACAGTTAAAATACATGCAAAATTTCGAATCGTTTGACACCCGTATTTCAAATTATAAATTTTTTAGTATTTTCGATAAAATACGGCATTTTTTGAAAATTTGAGTGTATCATTCAAAAATTTCTTAGACAGTAATAATACATGCAACATCTCGAATCGTTTGCTATCCATATTGCGAATTATAAAAATTTGAGTGTTTTCGAGAAAATACGGAATTTTGTGAAAATTTGAGTATTTCATTCAAAAAACTCTAAAACAGTTAAAATACATGCAAAATTTCGAATCGTTTGATACCTATATTGCAAATTATAAAAAAATGAGTATTTTCAAGAAAATACGGCATTTTGTGAAAATTTGAGTATATTATTCAAAAATTTCTTAGACAGTACATGGTATTTACGGTATTTTGTGAAAATTGGATTATTGCATTCAAAAAACTCTACAACAGTTAAAATACGTGCAAAATTTCGAATCGTTTGATACCCATATTGCGAATTATAAAAATTTTAGTATTTTCGTGAAAATACGGTATTTTGTGAAAATTTGAGTATTTCATTCGAAAAACTCTTAAACAGTTAAAATACATGTAAAATTTTGAATCGTTTGATACCCATATTGTGAATTATTAAAAAAATAGTATTTTCGAGAAAATACGGTATTTTGTGAAAATTTGAGTATTTTATTCAAAAATCTCTAAATCAGTTAAAATAAATGCAACATTTCGAGTCGTTTGATACCCGTATTGCAAATTATAGAAAATTAAGTATTTTCGTGAAAATACGGTATTTTTTGAAAAATTTAGTATTTCATTCAGAAAACTCTAAAACAGTTAAAATACATGCAAAATTTTGAATCCTTTGATACCCGTATTGCGAATTATAAAAACTTGAGTATTTTCGAGAAAATATGGTATTTTATGAAAATTAGAGTATTAATTAAAAAAACTCTAAAAAAGTTAAAATACATGAAAAATATCGAATCTTTTGATACCCATATTGCGGATTATAAAAATTTGAGTATTTTCGAGAAAATACAGTATTTTGTGAAAGTTTGAGTATTTTATTCAAAAATCTCTAAAACAGTTAAAATACATGCAAAATTTCTAATCACCCACCTTTCAAATCATAAAATTTGAGTACGTTAAAAAAAATACGATATTTTGTGATTTTTTTTTTTGGTATTTATACTTTGACTTAGAGTGGAAGCTTGAAAATTCAACATAATTTGGTTGGTTTTAGTCAACTTCAGAAATGTATTAAATATAAGCTATCGTCCATTATCGTCGATAAAATTATCGTTATCATTATCGAACCTCGAATGTAGTTGTAGTAAAGTTTAAGGAACTGAATAAAAACTCTGATGAAACTAAAAATATCTTTTTTTAGATTGTTTTTTTATTCTTATTAGATAAATTGGTAAAATCATTACCAATTTCATTCGCCAATTTTATGTATTTTATGTATCTCGAATTAAAGTTTAAAGTCAACAATAGTTCAAAATTGATTGTAGAATTGTTATAAAATCATTTTATTTGTTGCTAAATGTTCATCGTAAAGTTAGAGTTAGAGGATGTTTGCTCAGTGGATGTTTGCTCAGTGTGCACCGGTTCTAGACAAAAGAGACTTGACATGAGAGATGACGATTTGCATTTCCAGTTTGTTGGAGGTATTTTCTTTCGAAGGATTATTCAAATCACTGCCTTTTGAAAAGAAATCTTTGGTTTTTCTTAGTTAATGAAAAGAAAATTAGGCAAATAACTGATTGGTATGTTTCCAAAAAATAAAAATAAAAAATGAAACGATACCATGAACTTTCAAAAAATCCAAAACATCGAAACGCAGAAAAAAATACACCCTCGCAGCTTCCCCCACCTCTCCCGCCTGCCGAAAAGTAATTAGCTTGGGCTGCTTTATCGGAGCCCCATCTTGCACCCAGCCCGTGATACATTTACACACTACAAGACTGCATTAAATTTCACCTCGAGAGACCTCAAAGGTTGGAAAAGCGGCAAAAAACCGAAGCAAAAAAAAATAAAAAACGAAATGAAAATGAGAAATATGACCACCGGCGTTATTAACCTGTAAATGGGTTCCATTTTCAGGCATCCTGGCAATTTTCCATTTCGGTTCGCATCCAGGTGAGACTTTTTGCCGCTAGTTTTACTGACCGGAACCGGCACGGAGGGAAATGTTCTCTTTTGGAACCCCACAGTAAACGCTTCGATTTTGAGCAAAGTTTTCTCAGCGTGCAACGAAAGGTGCCGATCCCTCTTCGCCCTCCCAGGAATGGTACGGGGTATGAAATTTACAGCATCGCATTTTTGGACCTCGGGGCGATAAAAATTATTAATTGTATTCCTTTTACCGGGAAGTACGGTTGAACTGCGGAATAATTCATTCCAAAGGCGAATTGCTGGGACGGGAGTCGACCTGGAACGAAAGCGGCTTTTGTAATGTGGTGAAGATTAGTTTTAGGTGAAGGATTTCGAGAAGATTGCCAGTGACAAAACCGAGTGTCGTTAAAATCTTGATTAAATTTGTTTGCTGAGCTCGGTCCAACGAAAAAGGCATCATTTTTTCACTGTGAGCTTGTTTGTTAGATTTAAAGATTACCTTTGTTAAAGATTACTGCAACAATACTTACTTACAGCACTTAACATAAGAGCAATTCGCTCATTCCTGTGTTTGGAGTATTAATTTTTAAGTAAACTTAAACTTTGTTAGCCTTCCTTATGACCAAAGAAGTCATTTAGTTCGTTCATTCATTTATTTTATATATGAGTTATAAAGGTCCCATTATGCAAGGGTGGTTTTCTCTAAATTAATTACTCCAAAGTGTTGAGTTTGACTGTCCAAAACGTTCTGATTTTATTGTGATCGAAAAGTCCCCCAGAGCCTCACACACGAGGTACTGAGGTTTTGCTTGCAAAGCATTAATCGAGCTACTTGCTTTAATCGCGGCGAGGTAAACGAAGTTTAGCTTTGTTCGCAGTTTGGGTTACTGTTGTCGGCTGTGCTGACGATGTTGGTGGCGACGATCAATTATGCGGAAAGCAATTTCCGTAACTGCTCCCTCACCAAGAAAGGATCGTCCCGATCCGTATCGACTGCACATAAATTTTCCATCGGAAAGAACTACCAAACAGGTCACTCAGCGAGTTTGAAATATCTCAAGCTTCTTTGGTGATGTTTGAAACATTATAGTTGTTGCTGTTTTGTAATTAAGTGTTACAAATATTTGTAATCAAAGATTACGTAATCCTTAATTACATCTTCATTTATTACACTTTTGTAACTCTGAATTACAAATTGAGACTTGTAATTAGCTATTACAAACAAACTATTATTTCATTGTAATGTTTCCTCACAACAATTTCAAACACACTCGATTAACTGAATTTTTTTGCTACATAATTTTGAAATAGTTTTCTTTGGTTTTTTTTCACTCATTCACCTACTAAAAAAATAAATTTTGAATTTTGTTTTTTTTTTCTTTTGTCAAATTAGTTAATTTGGTCATGCTGAATTATTTAAATGATTTTCGAATTGCTGATTTTGTTTTCATTCACACACACTCACTTAACTTATCAAATTTAGAAAAGTATTTTTGAATTTTGAATTTAGATTTTTTTTCACTTTAAATTTTGTTGCTTGTTGAAAATCCGGGTAACGCTGTTCCTTTGTCCTCCTCGTCGAAGGTGTTGAAATCCATGTCGTGCTGCGCTCCTGAACTCGGTTCTGAGTTTTTCGCGATGTGCACACGATGGTATCACGCCTCTTGCCGAAGTATCCAGCGGATAACGTTGGTTCATCTTCTTCGGTCGGTGGCTGCTCCACCAGGCAATTTCCTTGGCTGCTTCACTCCTGATCTCCAGAGCCGTTGGTGACGAATTTTTGCTGAATGAACAACTGCCGTGTTTTTCGCATTAACTTGCACTTTCGGTCTCACTACCGAGATTTTCGCGAACGACCACTTCAATCACTGGGCACAGCCACCTTCCGGCGAAGACTCGACTGCGCCAGTTATAAAGGTCCCATTATGCAAGGGTGGTTTTCTCTAAATTAATTACTCCAAAGTGTTGAGTTTGACTGTCCAAAACGTTCTGATTTTATTGTGATCGAAAAGTCCCCCAGAGCCTCACACACGAGGTACTGAGGTTTTGCTTGCAAAGCATTAATCGAGCTACTTGCTTTAATCGCGGCGAGGTAAACGAAGTTTAGCTTTGTTCGCAGTTTGGGTTACTGTTGTCGGCTGTGCTGACGATGTTGGTGGCGACGATCAATTATGCGGAAAGCAATTTCCGTAACTTATGTATTTGACAGGATTTTGAGCATGGAATTGCTGATCAATTTGGTATCTTCGGCAAAGTGAGGACAATTCGAAAAAATGGGTACCCAGAATGTTCGAATTTTTCGGAAATTTAATTTTTATATTTTTTTATAGGATAAAACTTTGCGTGCTATTCAAGTATTTAAACGAATTGGTATCATGAGTACGGATTTTCATATGGACGTATCCGGAAAATTTGTTTATTTTGCCTTATACTTTTTTGAGAAAAATAGTTGAAATCTAAAAAAAACCTTTTTTCATTCGAAACCTCATTTTGAAAAAATCTTTGTTTGGATTTCTTTCAGATCACAGTGGTCGAAAACGCAAATTTAGCAGGAATAATTTATTTCCGCTTCCGGGATGCATTTTCGACCTTCGGTGTCTTAGAAGCATTTGTTAAAAATGGAATTCTACATCATTTTGTCAAAACGGTATTAGGGTGGTCCAACAATTTCTAATATTTTCAAAAACTATCTTCACTTCTAGATGAGATAGAGGTATACTTTCTTCGGCAGTATTGTAGTGCTAGCCATTTCAAACAACTTTGTCGAATACACCAAATCCCTATCTCTTAATCTGATAATTCTACAGCATTTTATATGAAAAGCATAGGGTGGCCTATCAAAAAAGTGTTTTTATTGCGTATCTTTTTTGTATTATTTTTGGAAATTTTGGTGTCTTTGAGACATATCTAGAGCATAAAAATACGCGTCTTTTGAAATGTCACCCTAATCAGATATCATATCCTCAGCTGCTTTACTTTTTTAAACAGATTATGTATTTTAATTTGAAATGTTTTTTTATTTTTCTTTCTATGCGAATTTAAAAAAAAAATCGTATCTTATGAGAGTGAAAGAATATGAACCACCCTAGGTCATCTAAGACCACCCTAGTTGCCATAAAAACCAGGTTCGACCACGGTTGTCCACAAACCAATTTTACCTGCATTTGAGCTCACTAAGAGCGGTTTTGATACTGATTAATGTGACATTCATGTAAATTTTCTCATAGAGCATTGTACAAAATCTCATAAAATGACCATTTTCAAATCGCTGTAACTTGGGTTTAAGAAAAACCCTTTTGAGATGTTATATTCATATTAAAGAAGACGTTTTAAGCTTTCAGATGCACCGCGGAGCGTATTTTTTTGTGTCCCCCTCGAAAAGATACAAACATTTAAAAAAGGCCTATTAAAAACTTTACAAACGCTGTAACTTTTTACCAAAATGACCTTGCGACTTCATTGACATTTCAAAAGACGCGTATTTTTATGCTCTAGATATGTCTCAAAGACACCAAAATTTCCAAAAATAATACAAAAAAGATACGCAATAAAAACACTTTTTTGATGGGCCACCCTATTGCTTTTCATATAAAATGCTGTAGAATGATCAGATTAAGAGATAGAGATTTGGTGTCTTCGACAAAGTTGTTTGAAATGGCTAGTACTACAATACTGCCCAAGAATATACCTCTATCTCATCTAGAAGCGAAAACAGTTTTTGAAAATATTAGAAATTGTTGGACCACCCTAATACCGTTTTGACAAAAAGATGTAGAATTCAATTTTTAACAAATGCTTCTAAGACATCGAAGGTCGAAAATGCATCCCTGAAGCGGAAATAAATTATTCCTGCTAAATTTCCGTTTGTGCGTTTCCGACCACTGTGCAGATTGCGAAATCTCTTGCACAAGTTGGTCAAAATTCATTTGGCAGTGTTGCCAATTTTTCGGAAATGGAATGAAATTGATGTTATTTTATTTTATTTTAAGATGTAAAATTATATTTAACGTCGTATTTTTTTCAAACTTTTTCAATCACTATACTATTTACTATAATTTAAAATGGGCAGCAAAAAGGTATTTGGCAGTGTTGCCATATTAAAAAAAAACTTTTAAACCACGGGCATTTTCGAAAATCCTAAAAAGTGCAAATTTTTATTCAACACCAATGTTGAGGTAGACTTATCTCGAATCGTTGCACTAAAATTAATTTTATGTTTAGTACTTTTGATTATATGACAGATTTTGCATTAAAAATTAAATTTGATATTTTTATTCAACTGGATTACTACTGTTTTTCAATTAGTAATTATAAAACATGTTAGTCTCTAGATAAAAAAACGAAATTTTTAAATGAACTGTTATGTTTGAAAAAGTTTTAATGTAACGATCGTTTTGAATAAAACAGCTCATTTTAATATATGTTAAGGTCAGAAATATTTGAAGTTATTTTGTTGAACCTCAGGAAGCCTTATTTTACCTGTCAACTATCAACAACCATGAGTCAAAATATTTTCAATTTGTTAATTTTATTTAAAATCACTAATACATTCGTAGGATAAGTATTTATTTTAATGGATTTTTTTGTAATCCTTATTAAACAGTAGATAAGAAATGAAAATTGAAAATGGCTTGGAAAATCATTGAGAGATTCTTATAATTTAAAACCCATAAAAAATGAGCATAAATGTCCCATATGCAAAAACAGACAGTTGAGAAAAACGGGATAAAAGTTTATCCCACACACAAGGCTACATGTTGAGTTTTTGCGAAAAAAAATATTTTTCTCCATATTTCTAGAACAAAGTACAGAATATTTTTGGTTTTTCCTGAAAGAGCACATGATTTTGAACCAAACTGCATCAATAACTCAAAGTGATGAAATTGCATATAAGACATTTATGCAAACATGGGCAGTAAACTTCACAAAAATGATAAATTTCAATTTTGTTCACACATTAAAATTTTTTAAAAATTGAACAGTGAACATCTCAACGATTGACATGTGATGAAACCTTTCTGATTTTAAACAATTCTGAAAGATACAGAACAAATAAGAGTTTATTAATCTTATTTTTTTGCTGATTTTCGGACAGTAACTATCAAGGTTGTTAACGGTAAAATTATCAAGGCTCGGTAACGACAACGATAATCCATCGTTGTCGTTATTTAGATAATTCTGTCGACGATAATCTTATCGCCGATAATGGATGATAAAACATTTTTTAAATCTTTATAAAATTGACTTAATTCAACCATATCTTGTTAAATTTCCAATGCTTTCAGTAAGAAAATATTTTTTTGATATTCTAGTTAATTTCAAAGTAAAATATGTTTTCAAAATTGTTCACAAAATACCGTATTTTTCGAATGTACTAAAATATTCATAATTAGAAAAACAAAACGAAATTTTATTTGCATTTTCTCATTATTCGAGTTTTTTTTTGAAAATACTAAAAATTTTACAGAATACCGTATTTTGTTTCAAAATACGAAAATTTTCATAATTTGCAACATGGGTATGAAACGATTTTGATTTTTTTATGCTTTTTCACTTTGTTAAAGCTTTTTAATTGTAAAATAAATTGTAAATTGTAAATTTGTGAAATTTGTAGTATTTAAAAAAAAATGGAAGAAACTTAAATTGCATACAAAACTTCACTTCATCTAATATTCATATTTCATATTTTAAAAATTTGAGTATTTTCGAAAAAAGTACGATATTTTGTGAACATTTTAGTATTGAAGGGTGCACAGCAACCAAGGAAGTTATTGTCTTCTTATTCCAAAAATGTAAATTTTTTGGACCCAATCCTGCAACAATCTGATTTTGAAATTAGGCAAATTTGGACAGTACCTAAGGGGATGAATAAAAAATTATATCAATAGTTCCCTTAGTTTTCAAAATTCTAAAATATCTGTAACAAAAATCTTGGTGCAAAAGCACTGGTTGATGTGCACCGTTAAAAAAAACTTGAATTAAGTGAAAAAACATACAAAATTTCGCTTTTTTTGATATTTATTTCGAAAAATAAGGTAATTTGTGATAATAGTATTGAACAATACTGTATTTTTTCATATGAATATAATAGATCAGAATTTTATGAATTTTTGAAACTCATATTAAGCATGATTTTTTTTTGTGATTATCAACTTCAACTACCGTAAACCGGGGTGACTTTGATAGGATTTAAATTTGTTTTTAGAATATTTTCCAACAGGTAAGGTTTTTCTTAAGATTATTATTTTTAAAACATGTACTGGGGTAGGCCACACAAAGTCCATGCACTATTTCGGAAAAAAAGTTTTTTCAATAATGTTTAGAAAAATAGTTACGTGAAAAATTCTTAGTTTGAATTCCGGGGTGACTTTGATAGTCATAGTTTTTCTTGTTACAATCATATTTAAGATGTTCAAACTTCATTTGTACGTTAAATGTACCATCACTAAAGTAGCTGATATAGTATTTAAGAAAAAAATCAATGTTTATATTTAGTTAACTAAGTGTATAAGCTTTTAAGCAAAATACATATAAATTTTAGGTAAAATTGTTACAAAGTCGGAATTTTGCCTGAAATTTGTTAAAACTAGTTTTGTTTATAAAATTATCGAATTATATTGCATTTTATACTGAATTCAAAGCACGAATCACAAGTTTTCACATTTTACATGAAATTTGTTCAGCTGAAATTGCCTATTAATTTAGAGAGTTTTTATAATTGTGTTACAAAAACACATATTATTTATTTTTTACAAACTTTTTTAACCTTTTCCTAGTAGAAAACTGTCCAAAGAATCCGAAAATTTAATCCGTTTTCCGATTAAAAATTATGTTCATTGAGAAAATTATGACACTTTGAGATGTTTAAAATAATGACTTTCATCAACATTTTCTTAACTATAGTTAACTAACTTTTTTAAACTTGTCAAAATGTTATGAAAAGTTCTTCTTGAGGTACTTTGAACACTTCTCTACCACGGTCAGTATGTTTCTAAACCATTTCTTACGTTTTTTAATTGTACTCTTCATTTTGCGCAAACCTATCAAAGTCACCCCGTTTTACGGTACTTAATTATCAAATTTAAAAAAAAAACATAGTAATCTCCACATTTTGTGTCAAAACTTTGAATAAACTTTGGAAAATTTCCTCAGAAATTAAATTTGATTTTGATGTTTGGACGATTGCTGATTTTATCATGGGCATTAAAACATATCTTAAACATATCAATCGTAGTTTAGTCCCAATTTTTTATAAGTGTCATCTGGGGCGAATCGGGACGCTTGGGGTGAATTGGGAATGCTGTTTTAACTTTGTTGCTGCACAATAATAGGATATTTTTATTGGTTTCGGATAGAACAGACACAGATTAACAAAAATAGTGTATTCTAAATTTTAAGTACTAAAACCTGATCTCCCTCTTCAGACTGTAGTTCCGATTCGCCCCAGATGAAGGTACTCTCCACCACTCTAAATTATTCACTGCTTTTAGTACCAATTTTCAGCGCGCCTAGCTGGGCAATTAATCCGTACCCGTACTTTTGCCGTTCGTTCCCGTCATTCCTTACTATCTAAATCCTCCTTAATTTAGCTGCTCCAAAAAGGATCTTTCCCGTACTTTGCAGTGATGCCATCATTCAGCAAACAAAAAAAAAAAAAAGACGGACAGGGTCGACATTTTCTGGAAAAATGTTTCACGCCATTAACGTTCGCTCTTCGAAATTAATTGACTCAATTTGGGCTTATCAATTAGCCAGGTCCCAAATTGGAGAGTCTCTTTCTGGGGGGTTTTTCCCCCCCCCCTCTGTTTGAGAGGAGAAGGTTTTGCATTTTTCTCATCCTGTGCGTCCTCAACGAGAAAAACTATGACCGAGCACTTTCCGATTGCTCGAAATGGCCTTTTTCCCCGTGGCAGGCACGAAAACGGAAAAACGGGACCTAATTCAATTTGTTGGACAGCAAAAGCGTGGTTTTTCGGGAAAAGTGACGCGGAAAAATGGAAAACTCGCTTAGCGTTGCCTTTGGTTGTCATCATTTTGCCGGGGAGGTCTTTTGAGATGAGGCAAAATTTCATTATTTGCTGAAAAAGTTTGCTGACCTCTTTGACTTAATTAGGGGGAAAAATTAGCAAATCCGGCAAATGAGTGGGGCGAGCTATAGTGCAAAGAACTCTTGGAATTAAAAGTTGATTGGATTGATTTACAGGTTCACTCTAAAGTTTATTTATTTTTTGGTTCAATTTTCTCTAAAATTAGGCAATATCCATATCATGCATTTTTCCAACTTCACAATTTTTTTGACAATAATACTCTGACACATTATAACAAATATCAAGAATCATCAAGAAATTTACTTTTCCCCCTTTTTTTAAACATTTTTTTCTCTCCTAAGATAGCAAAGTACCAGCAGATGCCCCTTTGCCGAGTGTCCATCATGATGAATATTTAACGCTAATCACACTTCGTCGGCCGATTAACGTCATTGTGCCGCTGGCGTGGGGGAGGGGGGGGATGCGTTAAGTTTTATAATCGGCCATCGTTTCTCCCGTTGAGCTGCCCTAAATGGCCATTAGTCTGGTGCGGGGGCTCTCTTCGAGCGAAAATAAAAGGGATGCTCAATTACCAGAGGCTAGGATTTGACCTTCTCCGAGGAAGCGATTTTTCCACTCCATTTATTAATTACAATTTGGGAAAGTGCTAAATTTTAGGACGGAATTAGCAGATGTTGATAGAATAATGCATTATAAATCTTAATACAAACCATTTTTGAGGTAATTCAAAATTCAGCAACATCCAAACTAAGTATTTTACAAATTTTAGCCGAATTGGCGTAACATTAATTTGCATTAAACTGCAGTTTGTAAAACAATATATATCTGCGAATATCGAGAAAAAAAAATGATAGTTATAATAAAGAGTGACATTTTGATAACTACCTTTAAATAAAATGATCATTTTTGCATTTCAAATAGCCAATTTTCCAGCAACTGCACCGCGCTGATCTTGGCCATCAATCACAACTGGTGATTGTCAGCTGGCGGAAAATCCCTTACCCAGGTGGGACGCAACTAAGCCCACTGACTAACTGGGCGGTTGGTGTACCGTCAGCTGGGGACAAATAGGGACGGTGGTTTGTAGTGCACCTAATACTTAAAATTTGAAAATTCCGCAAAACTTAAAAGGAAACATTATATAGTTGATTTGAATAGTATGAAATCTTTTTTTCAATGTCAATAATTTATGTTATCCAATAATTTCGAAGCTACTTAAATATACCAATCACAAAAAGTTTATCTCAATCTGCAAATTAAAATTCTACAAAAGTGGTTCCTAATCTTTTTCATTCCATTCCCCATTGACTGATTTTCAAAAGCTGTAATCATATATGAATTCAAAAACACTTATAAATTATTCTTTTTGAAAAAAACCCTATATATGTTGAATAAGAGAACAGAATGCACAGAAACAATTAAAAAAAAGAAGAACAGAATGATCAAAAAATCATAAAAAAAATTCTTAAACTTTTTTTTCAAATATTTTCAAGAACAGCTCATTTATTAAATAATTAGTGCGTCCCGGAATTTTTTCCAAATTTCCCGAATCCTGGGATTTTCAATTTTTTGTCCCGGGAATTGAAGACAAATCAAATTTTGGTTCAGAAATACTGACTTGGTTGTGGAAAAAGATAAACAGTTGAATACTTAGCAATCGATAAGAATTTTAGGTAATTTTAGTTAATAGATCCGCAAAACGCTTTGCGCCTATAATATTCGCTATAAAATTTTATTTATTTAAAAAAAAGATTTAAATGCTATATTTCTTGTTACTTGAAAAAACTATAAAATTTAAAATAATGAATTAAGACAGCTGTTTAAGCTATTTTTTGCATAATGTTCTGATTGCTTTGATTGATTCTAAGTCTATGATATTTAAGCTTGAATAATACAACAAATATAATGAAAACATAGATTTTATGATTGCTTCAAAAATTTTCCGGGATCCCGGTAATTCCCGGGATTCAAAATATATTTTTCCCGTTTCCCGGGTTTTGAACCAAGGAAAATTGGACGCCCTAGAAATAATATTAAAACTTATTGAAATGAAAATGTAATCTTTTTAAAATCAAATACTGTTTAAGATTGTAAAATTAAAAAAAAAACAGTGAAAAATAATTAAATTGTTCCCCCTTCCTCCAGGGCCTCACCAGTAGAGAATTACCGTGTGTAAAATCACTTATTTTCAGAAAAATAAAAAAAAAAACATCACAATTTATTTTTTTCTGTATTTTTTTCTAAAACTTTATCATAAAAAATCAGATTACTTTTTGACATTTGTAAACAATTTCGTGCAAAAATCAAGTAAGTGTCGTAGGTCATTATGATTTTGATGATTCTGAAATCGAATTGAATTACTTTACTTCATTCTTGGCTTAGTGATTTTTCACGATAAAAAAAATGCGATTTTCACGGGGACCACTATCCGAAAACACTAAATTTCACGGATATTTCACGGGGCGTGAAAATGCAAAAAAAAAAAACTTACAAAATCTTAAGTTTAACAATCAAGTAGGTTTTTGTATACTTAATTATATAAAAAGCATCCAAGCTTAGTGATTTTTTAAACTGAAAATTTCCATTTTTTACGGGGACCATGAAATCAAATCTTCAAAGTTCGTGAGTAATTAACGGTTTTATGAAAAAAAAACTAGAAAAGGTAAAAAAAAAACTAACTTAATCCACCTATGTGGTTGGAGCCTTCCTCACTTATTACCAACAATGACTGATATGATGGAATTGTACAAAAATTTCATCTATTTTTATGATCCGGAAAGAAAAAGTACATAAATATCACTTAAGTGGCCATACCTCGAGACAGGGTTGCCAGATCATCAATGTTTTGGACTCGTTGGAAAGATCTTTTGATAACCTAACAAACGATGGGTTGGATGGTGGATCCGGACATAGTTTACATACATTTAAGTGAGATCCGGCTTCCAAAAAGTACATCAATATTACTTAAGGGGCCATATCTCGAGACAGGGTTGCCAGATCGTCAATGTGTTGGACTCGTTGGAAAGGTCTTTTGATAACCTAACCAACGATGGATCGGATGACGGACCCGGACATAGTTTACATACATTTAAGTGAGATTCGGATATATGTGAAAACATATTTTTATACATAACTTTAAAACTACTTATCGAAACTTCAATCTGTATAAAACTCGATCTATGGGACCCTAAACCAAGTCGAATGCAACAGGTTCGGGTCAAATCGGTTCAGCCAGTGCCGAGAAACATGAGCTAGTTTGTTGGTCACATACATACATACACACACACATACACACAGACATTTGTTCAGTTTTCGATTCTGAGTCGATATGTATACATGAAGGTGGGTCTACGACGTTTTTATACAAAGTTCATTTTTAGAGCAGGATTATAGCCTTACCTCAGTGAGGAAGGCAAAAATACAAAAACTAGAAAAGGTGATTTTTCATAATCACACTATATTTTTAAGCTCAAGTCATTAAATCTTGAATAAACCGATTTTGAAGCTTCAATTTTCTTTTGGAATTGTACCGTTGAAATGAAATGGCTTTGAATTTTACTCATATTCGAAATGATTTAAATGAACCTAAAAGTGACATTAAATGCATGGAAATGCAATTGTTTTCAGTCCATTGCACTTCTTTCCAAGAATTCAGAAAAAAATATTTTTTCGTCCTTCCATAACACTCGTGAATGAAAAAGCAATGTCTAGATACCAAAATTGTAGCATTTTTTAGTTTTTTTTTCGTAGCAATAAATGATGCTTTGTACATTTTTACAGCTTTGGGAAAAAAATACATAATATCAATAAAGCCTTTTAAAAATCCCGAAGTGCTCCTACTGGTATTTCAGATTTGTGGTTCTAAAACTCAAAATTTGGGAAAAGCATGAATATACCAAATTTATTTGAAAACGATTTACAACAAAATTAAATGTTTACAGTCGATTGTACTCATTCTTATTGCAATAAAAATTTATTAGAATTATTTTTTTCACATAGAATTCATTTTTCATGCGGGTCTCGTGGCGCAGGGGTAGCGGCTTCGGCTGCCGATCCCGATGATGCTATGAGACGCGGGTTCGATTCCCGCCTTATCCACTGAGCTTCTATCGGATGGTGAAGTAAAACGTCGGTCCCGGTTTCTCCTGTCTCGTCAGAGGCGCTGGAGCAGAAATCCCACGTTAGAGGAAGGCCATGCCCCGGGGGGCGTAGTGCCAATAGTTTCGTTTTTTTTTTTTCATTTCTTAATGAATTTTTTAACAGCTCTATTTCAATAATTTGGATCTTTTTAGATGTTAGAGTTAAATAATAATGTTTCGAAACGTAATATTGAATATCACGTTTTCAATTTCAAACTTATTCGCACTTTAATTTGTGGGTAAAATATTTGGTGTTTTCGCATCGATTTCCAAAAATACTTGAATTATCCCTTGCGATTTTTTTTTAAAGAAATTCAGCATTTCAATGGAAATTTTATTGCAATCAGCTCAAATTATTTTTTAATGCATTCCTCTGCGTTTAGGATCATTTTTAACGTGATTTGGTTGATTTAAAAAACAAAATCATTTCAATGAATTTTGAATAGTTTTATTGCTCGCATTTTTTTCGCAAAATCACTGACCTTGGCCAGAGCACAGGAACAAACACTTTTTTTTTATTTTTGCAGCGGCCTAAAGTTAAAATACTAACAGATCTCAGAAGTGAGAACAATGATTATTTAATAAAATCGGAAAAACATGTTTTATGGGACTTTTTAAATATAAAAGCAAACTTTTTTTTTGTTTATTTATGTATTTAAAATTTTGAATTTATTTTTATACAAGAGATAGGAAAATACCAGAGCAGAAACTTGCAATAGAGACCACAAAAGACTCGGGGGTCGTTAATGTGGATGGTTTGATTTTTGAGGAAAATACCACGAAATTATCATTTTATGACTTTTTATTAATTTCTATGCTTTTTTGGTACACAGTAAAAAATTGCGTAAATTTATAAGGTGCAATTTCAGAAGGTTGAATATTACATCTTTTATGATGTAATTTTACCTCAATTTATACTGAAAAAGTGACAAATCACCAGACAAGTGGTAAAATAACCCATTTTCAGAGGCAAAATAACAGTTTTTTTTTTCTGACATGAAAGTTGTATTGGGACCATCCATAAACCACGTGGACACTTTAGGGGGGAGGGGGGTATGTCGATTGTCCACGCTCCATACAAAAAAGATTTTTTTTGTATGGACAATTGTCCACGGAAGGGGGGGGGGGGGTTGACATTCCCTAAAAAGTGTCCACGTGGTTTATGGATGGTCCCATTCCTTCCCAGATGTAATATTAACCCCCTACAACAAAACTCCGACGGGCTTCGATTTAAAAAATCGCTAAAAATCACTTTTTCAACAAATTTTCGATGCTTTTAAAGCATTGGAAAGAAGAACTCTTAAAATTTTAGAAAATTAATGGCCAATGTTATTAAAATTTTTTTTTTAGGGGTCAATTTTGGCTGTGTTTTTTAGTAACATTTCCTATATTTTAAGTAAAAAGAAGTATGCAATAATTTCGCATTTTTTTTACAATTAAAATGATAATGGTGGCATTTTAAAGCTGAAAATGTGAAAAACATGCAGACCTTGGAAAAGTGTTTGTTTAAACATGAAAAAAATAAATAGGCAAAATGTAATGATAGAAGTTGGTAGAATAGATCTAATACTATCAAAAAACAAACATAAACTAAACAAGATGAATGCAAATTAAAATTCTGAAAATGAATAAAAAAAACATAAAACAAAAAAAGTACTGTTTTTCGTAGAACAAAAGTTGCTCAACAAAATCAAGTTGAACACGGAAATAATAAAAATTATCGAATCATTTTTTTTTTCTGTAGAGGTTTAATATGATCTTTTTACTTTGTAACTCAATGATTTTGGTAATGATAATGAAAAACTCATTTTTCGAAAATTTTCTTATCTTTTCGATATTATTTTTTCGGTTTTTTTTTCGCTTTTTTCAAAATCATGATTATATCGAATAACTTTTTGTCTCTTAGTATCTATGTATTTGATTTTTGGGCGACCTATTTTCATGCCTCGGACAGCGAATGACCAATCAATTTTTAAAAGATGCCAGAAATAAATTAATTTACAAAAAAACAAGTTTACCAACTTTTTGCACATCTTTTATCACAATAAGTTGACCAATGGAATTAAAAGTTTTTACACTCCTTTCCAAAATCTCCTAAAAAATCGAAACAAAGAACGATACTGACACAATAAACCCCCTTCCTAACAGACGTGACCAGTAGAAGTTTGATATGGAATAAAAGTGGGAAAGTTGTTGAGGGGGTTGGGGGGAACCCTCTAACGCTTTTCCAAAACAGAGTCCTCTACTGAGACACAAATACACGCACACTATTACTCAATACATCGAGAGAGCGAAACAGAGACTCTGCACGGTGGAGTTGGCCACACTCTACCCGCAACTGCCACTGATAAAATTCGCAATTTGTATGTAAATTTTGTCCTAATAATAATAACAACCATAAATTTATTACTGAGTGACACTTTTTGCCGCGGCAGTCGGGGTGGAGGAGGTGGACGAATGTGTCCTGCGGTTTTTCGCCTCCTCGAGCACGGTGGAGTTAGTTTCGGCAGTAGCAACAGCAAAACAGTCAGAGTAGAAGGAGCCCCGAAGTGTTGAAATTGGAAATAAAAACAAATTGTGTGCGAATGGTTGTTGTTCTGCTGGCGCGCTTTGAATACGACCTCCGGTTGGACCCCGGCATAGTGCGAATGCGGTTCCTGGTGGGCTAGGTTGGTCCAGGGTTTGGAGAAGTAATTCAATACCACCTTTTTTCATCCTTTGAACAAAAATATATGTGAAATTAAAATAACAATTATTCGAAATCATATTTTCCTGAAGTGGCCTAACAACGCCCACGTCATCCCGTACTGGAAAAGGACTTTGCTGATGCTGCTGCTGGTGGTCATAAATATGTGATGAGGGCGAAAGCTTTAGATGAAAATTTGTGAGCTTCACCAGCTTTTGTTAAAATTTAGTACACCCGTACAAATCGCGAGAAGGTACCGAGTATTGCTTGCAAGTAACATAAAAAGTTTGTCAACCATTCTCTTTGACCGCATGAGATGATAATTTGGCTGCGGTTTTGGGCCATTGCGATCGGAAAGTGGAGATTCAAGTTATTTGGAGTATTGACATTTGAGAATTTTATGTTTATCGAATACTGTCCAGACTCGTAGTCGATTATCCGATGTTTCTTTTATCCGAAGTCTCGATAAACCAAAGCTCGATTAATCAAATTATGAACAAATTGTTTTTTTTTCTTTTTTAACTTTCCTCATTTTTTGAAAATCCTTTTTAATAAAAATAATAGTAGATTTTTGCCATCTTTTGGAATAAAAGAAGCATTAGTTGTATTTTTCAAGGATTTTTGGGGCAGATTAATCAGAAGTGGTATTCCAAAATCAAAAAAGCTCATTCTTTGTTCATATGGATTGATTAAATCTTAATTATACAGATATTTCATCAAGTTTATTTCTTGCAAATTATGAAATTATAAATAAGATTTTTTTTAGTCTCCATTAAATCGGTCTTTTTTATTTTATTTTTTGTATATTTTAATCCAGCTGAAACTTTTTTGGTGCCTTCGGTATGCCAAAAGCAGCCATTTTGCATTATCAGTTTGTCCGTATAATTTTCCATACAAATTTGGCAGCTGTCCATACAAAAATGATATGTGAAAATTAAAAAATCTGTATCTTTTGAAGGAATTTTTTGATCGATTTGGTGTCTTCGGCAAAGTTCTAAGTATTGATAAGGTCTACACTGAAAAAAAGTTGTACGCGGTAAAAAAATGTTTTGGTGATTTTTTATTTCACTTTATGTCACTTAAACTTAATTTACAAAAAAAAACGCTATTTTATAATTTTCTGATATGTTTTAGAGGACATGCCAAATTTTCAGAAATTTCCAGAATGTTTCAAAAAATTTTGACTGAGTTATGAATTTGAATTTGAATGAATTTTCAAAAAATCGAAATATTGGTCGCAAAAACTTTTAAACTTCATATTTCGATGTAAACTCGAATTTTCAATCAAAAAGTACCTTATTGAAATTTTGATATAGTGCACCAGAGCAACTCTCTACGAAATCGGCCGATTTCGACCTTTTTTATTTTTTGTATTTTTTTATTTGACTTACACTTTGTGAGGGCCTTCCCTTTGATCAAATGAGCTATTTTTTTTATCAATGGTGTCTTCGGCAAAGTTGTAGGTATTGTTGGGGACTTTTGAGAAAAAATTGGTACACGGAAAAAAATTTGCAGATTTTTTTATCAACTTTTTTTTAACTAAAACTCAATTTCCCAAAATACGTATTTTTTGATTTTCGAGATTTTTTGATATGATTTTTTGATCTCAGCAAATAATGGTTCGATTATCATAGTTTACACACGAAACATTCTTAAAATTTCCGATCTCTTCGAATTTATTTTTAATTTTTTTAAATCAAAAATTTTAAAAGGGCCAAACTTTGAATATTACGCCCATTTATAATGCTAATTAATAAATTTCAAAATGTTTTTTTTTTCGAAAAGATCGGAAAAGATCACGAATTTTTCATGTATTAAAATTGAAAATCGGACCATTATTTGCTGAGATATGGTCATTAGAAAATGGTGGGTTGTTTTGGTGAGATTAAGAAAACTTCAATTTTCGTGTTTTTTTTTTCTTAAAGCTGCTCTATCTCAGCAACCCGAGGTCCAATCTTCAATGTCTCTTAGACAATTTTAAAGCAAATTTTCTGAACTTTTCAAAACAAATATTTTTAGAAACGGTCACTCATGGTCACTATTTTTAAAAATTGAAAAACTGTAAATATTTCGCTTAAATCAAACTTTCGGTGGCTATATCTTGAAAACGGAGCACTTTATCAAAAAATTGGTAGAGTTATTTTCAATTGCAAATTCAATTTTGCATTAAAAGAACGTCAAATTTGTTTTTGCATGACATTTCAATTTTTTCCAAAAATCACTGTTTTTTTTTTTAAATCATAACTTGGCGGCAGATTTTTGACCATGTTTCTCTATAGATCAAAAGTTGCGGATTTTCGTCCCCTAAAACATATCAAAAAATCTTGAAAATAAAAAAAATACGTATTATGGGAAATTGAGTTTTAGTGAAAAAAAAGTTGATTAAAAAATCTGCAAAATTTTTTCCGGGTACCTATTTTTTTCTCAAAAGTCCTCATCTATTCCTAATCAATATTTTTTTAATCAAGACTGACATTCCATAATGGCCAATCACTTAATATTTCCATTTGAAATGTTAGTCTTGATTAAAACAAATAAAATATCGTTTTCGACAAGATCGGAAAATTTCATGAATGATTCATATTTTAATATTGAAAACCGGATCATTAGTTGGTGAGATATCTACACTACAAAAATAAAAATAAAAATAGTGTTCGGCTGGAAAAATCTTAAAAAACGTTGAAATTTCAATGGAAATTAATATGCAATCAGATTTTAGTAAGTTTTTTTTTCAATTTTTACTTACTCTTGGCTACACTTTTATTTACAAGCAGTAACTGTTCCAAAAATGATTATGATGTAATGCACAGCTGTAAGGAATTCAAAAATCTGTTTTGTACCTGAAAAGAACTTATTGTATCTTGATTATTCACCAATAAAACCGAATTGAAAATAAATTTAAATGCAATCAGTTTAAACTTATTTAAACTGCATTCCCCTGCGTTTCGAATCATGTAAAAATGTTTGTTGTTTATGATTCAATCATATGAATTCTTAAAGTCGATCTTCTTAAATTTTGTTTTCGTAATATGTTTAATTTCTGTTACCTTTTCCTACAAGTCATTAAAATGATGAAAGTCTGGCTTAAAATTTCAATTTTAATATATTTTTTGAATTTTGCCCCTCCCTTGGCTTTGGCCAGTATCAAAAGATGAAAACTTTTAAAAGTATCGGTCTTAATTTGAAAAAAAATGTCTTTGATTTTGACTGACAAAATTCTCAAAATGGTATACAAAATAAACAAATTGATTTACAACATTAAAAAAAATGTAAAAATGTTTGTTTTACCCTTGTTGTGCTCTTTGGAACGAATAACAGATTGTTTTCTTTCTTTTGTTTTATTATTTTTATCGAGCCTTTCTTATTATAATCTTTCTTTTCCTTGGTAGTTTTGTTCTTCTTTTTTGCGTGTAATACTTGAAAACCATCATCCAAGAAAAATCCCCTCCAGCATTTAAGGAAGTGTTGAATCTTTTTCCAGAGCTCAGAGTTGCAAAAGAATCTCAAGTGTTTCGCGTCGTTTCTCAACAAGTTCTTTTCAATTAACTCTCTCCAGCGTACCTTTCCGTGCCCTCCCAGTTGAGCAGTATGTTCATTAAAATCATATTTCCATTAGTTTCCAGCCCTAGCCCAGCCAAGTCGCTAGGGAAGCTTGAATAGAAATGAAAAACAAAAAAAGGAAATGAAAAAAAAAAACCGTTTCAAAATGAGAGGAATCGTGCGGGAAGTGGCTGCAGGAAAATAAAATAGTTGCAATTGTGGAAATGTTTTTCCCGCTTTTGTTTCGAGTCGCGATTTGAGTGAAGCTTTCACACGAGCATTGCAAGTGTGACGGGAGTGCGCGAAAAATGACGTGTGGCAAAGTGGGTGGTGGATGTGGCATCGCTGCAGCACGTGTTAGTGTGGTTTGAAATCTCGTTTTAATTATCCGGCTAAATTGGGTGGAAAAAACGCTTTTACTGAATTGTAAATAATTAGAAGGAATTTTGCATATAAAAAACATGAAAAATAAAAAAAGGGTTTTTTTAATTCCAATAACTTATTTAATTTTTTAATGAAAATTAATAAATTTATAATTATTTTTCAATGTAGTAACAAAATTTACTGAAAATCATCCACAAAAGCCAGCACAAAAAGCATCCATCTAACGCTTTGAACAGTTTATTTCCAACACATTCAGCCACAGCCAGCACAGAGGCGAGATGGTTTAGCAGCAAAACACAGCCAGAAACATCCCAAACCAGCATAATTTATAGCCTGTGCAGCAACATTTTAAAGTGACACTGACTGGAATTGCTGTCAGAGGGCGAATAACAAAAAAAAGGAGCTCTCCAACACTATGTACTGGAAAGGGAGGAGGTTAGCCCTTTTGCTGCAATTGCAACAAAACGGGGTCAGAAGCTTTGAAGACAAAACAAAAAAGTATCACAAAAATAAAAGGAAAACCCCGGTGACAACAATTTTGTTTGGATGCTGTGAAAATTCATTTATTATGCTAGTTTACCAGCACCCGTGCGACCGATCTCTTCCGAATGATATCGTTTCTTTTTTTGGTTTAAGTTTTATTCCGTTGAGGAGGAAGTAGATTTTAGTGTAACTGAAAAAAAATGTAATAAATTCAAACAGTCTAAAGCAAAAAGCAAAAAAGCAAAAAAGCAAAAAAGCAAAAAAGCAAAAAAGCAAAAAAGCAAAAAGCAAAAAGCAAAAAGCAAAAAGCAAAAAGCAAAAAGCAAAAAGCAAAAAGCAAAAAGCAAAAAGCAAAAAGCAAAAAGCAAAAAGCAAAAAGCAAAAAGCAAAAAGCAAAAAGCAAAAAGCAAAAAGCAAAAAGCAAAAGCAAAGCAAAAAGCAAAAAGCAAAAAGCAAAAAGCAAAAAGCAAAAAAGCAAAAAGAAAAAAGCAAAAAGCAAAAAGCAAAAAGCAAAAAGCAAAAAGCAAAAAGCAAAAAGCAAAAAGCAAAAAGCAAAAAGCAAAAAGCAAAAAGCAAAAAGCAAAAAGCAAAAAGCAAAAAGCAAAAAGCAAAAAGCAAAAAGCAAAAAGCAAAAAGCAAAAAGCAAAAAGCAAAAAGCAAAAAGCAAAAAGCAAAAAGCAAAAAGCAAAAAGCAAAAAAGCAAAAAAGCAAAAAAGCAAAAAAGCAAAAAAGCAAAAAAGCAAAAAAGCAAAAAAGCAAAAAAGCAAAAAAGCATGAGACTTCCTGCTGTGCGCGTTTTTTCTCAATTTTGTTTCATTCCTGGAAACCGCATTATATTTCTTGCAAGAGGATACGAATATCTAAGCAAAAGTCGGAGTTCACAACACACACACACACGTTCAACTCTGCTGCACTCTCGAGTAATTTGATCCTAAATTGTTTTGAAAGAGTGTGCAAAAGGCGAATAAACGTTGTCCTGAGAGTTGATTCGGGCGCTCTTTCTTCACGGAGATCCGGAGAAAAAAGCAAAAAAGCAAAAAAGCAAAAAAGCAAAAAAGCTAAAAAGCAAAAAAGCAAAAAAGCAAAAAAGCAAAAAGCAAAAAGCAAAAAGCAAAAAGCAAAAAGCAAAAAGCAAAAAGCAAAAAGCAAAAAGCAAAAAGCAAAAAGCAAAAAGCAAAAAGCAAAAAGCAAAAAGCAAAAAGCAAAAAGCAAAAAAGCAAAAAGCAAAAAGCAAAAAGCAAAAAGCAAAAAGCAAAAAGCAAAAAGCAAAAAGCAAAAAGCAAAAAGCAAAAAGCAAAAAGCAAAAAGCAAAAAGCAAAAAGCAAAAAGCAAAAAGCAAAAAGCAAAAAGCAAAAAGCAAAAAGCAAAAAGCAAAAAGCAAAAAGCAAAAAGCAAAAAGCAAAAGCAAAAAGCAAAAAGCAAAAAGCAAAAAGCAAAAAGCAAAAAGCAAAAAGCAAAAAGCAAAAAGCAAAAAGCAAAAAGCAAAAAGCAAAAAGCAAAAAGCAAAAAGCAAAAAGCAAAAAGCAAAAAGCAAAAAGCAAAAAGCAAAAAGCAAAAAGCAAAAAGCAAAAAGCAAAAAGCAAAAAGCAAAAAGCAAAAAGCAAAAAGCAAAAAGCAAAAAGCAAAAAGCAAAAAAGCATGAGACTTCCTGCTGTGCGCGTTTTTTCTCAATTTTGTTTCATTCCTGGAAACCGCATTATATTTCTTGCAAGAGGATACGAATATCTAAGCAAAAGTCGGAGTTCACAACACACACACACGTTCAACTCTGCTACACTCCCGAGTAATTTGATCCTAAATTGTTTTGAAAGAGTGTGCAAAAGGCGAATAAACGTTGTCCTGAGAGTTGATTCGGGCGCTCTTTCTTCACGGAGATCCTGGCCAAGAGGCTGGACTGGCGCTGGGTGGCAAGCCAGATAAAGCTCATGACGGGGTGTTTTGCAGTAAATTGTCTCAAGTGCCAACCCAGACCTGAGGAGTGGGGATTTTTTATACTTTTCCTAAAAGTTTTGGCCAACTTTCTAGAATTGCTAAGGTTGTGAGGAGTTGGTTTCGTGTGGTTCAAATTCTATTTTCAAAATACAACTGAAAGTAGAAGTTACCTTTCTCCACCCTTTAATTCAGAATCGTGCACGTCCGTTATTGTATGGTGTTACTAATAATAGCACCCACACTTTGTGGCAAGGGAAATGTTACGAGACAATTTATGCCCCCCTCATGTGGATGTCACGGAGGTCACATGGCTGGACTGGGAAGACAAAGATCTGGAATATCGTTTTGTAAAAGCTGGCTAGCTTCTTCACAGTTTGGGGTGCAAAAGGCCAGATTATGAATTGCAGATGAAGATTTCATATTTAAGTGTTGCACAAAGAGATTAAAAGCTAAATTTAATCTGAGCTGAAACAGCAGGTAGATTGCAAAAAGATGAGTTGAAGGATTTTGGGAAAAAAAATTGGAAGTATATGTTGTCAAATTTCGGATTTATTCTAAATTTTCAACAGAATAATGTCTTAAAATAAAATGTGTTGATTAAAGCTACTATTATTCCAAAAGATCGTGCCAGGTTGATATCGACTCCAACCAGCCTTTTAAGTTCCGATCCCCACAAGCCTTTTTCAGCAAAAGTGAATCGAAAACTTTTCCCAGCGTCGATTCATCAATTTGTTCAAATTTAGAAAACTCAATCTATGGCCATTGTGTTACAACACACCGGCTCACATTGAAACTTGCAAGTATTGAAGCATTTTTCCACGTGGCGAACAAAAACTGGTTCATGATCAATAGAGCAACTTTTACCTTTGTTTTCTCATCTCCCCCCCCCCCCACCCCTCGCAACGCTTTTTAGACGAGAACAAAAGGGTTGTGCGGAAAAAAGTGAAAAAGTTTTAACAAACTAATGGAGCATGGCCGGGGCAACTTTTTGTTCGCTGCCCGTCGTTGAAATGTGCCTGTTTTTTTTTTGCTGTTGGTTGAACAACCCCCCTTTCAGGCTCGATATCGTTTCAGAATGGAGCTCGAACGGGTTTGTCACGTCTAATTGGCAGCACATCAAAAGGAGGTTTTTTTTAATTGAATGGAGTTGTGTCATTTTTGATATTTTTATATTGATGAGAATTTCATAGGATTTTTTTTTAATTTGTTGATTACTTTATTGCTCCAATTTAGGTTTTACCAATGAAGGCAAGAACAAAATGGATTTGCGCAAATTAACATTTTTCAACATTTCTTGGTTTTAGATGACACAAGATGCAAACTTTTGAGCTAATGCAGTTGGTTAGTAAGTTGGTTAAAATTCATTGTTGCCATTTTGCAAAAAATATAAAATATATAAAAATTGAAACTACAAGCCTAGGTTTCAACATTTGGATGAAAAAAGTGTTCTAAAATGCATTTTACAGGCGTTAAGTTGCTTTCCAATCATTAGTTTTAAAAATATCGAAGTTTCGACGGAAGTTTTTCGCAAAAAAAAACTTTTCATGGGACTGGTACATTTGTATTTCATGAAAAATTAAAATGTTTTCAAAGGAGTTCAAATATACTGAATATGATTATAAACGCGGGAAAATGCATTTCAACTGGTTTTCAGTTGATTAAACTGTTATATTTCATTAAAATTTGGAAGTTTTTCGAATTATCAAAATCAAACAAGGATTTTTCAATCCGGCTGAAACTTTTTTGTGACCAATATTTCGACTTTTTTTTAAATCGGTATTGATTTAAAAAACCATAACTCGGTCATGTTCCGTAAAACATATCAGAAAATAAAAAAATAAATAAAAAAAGTATTTCTTTGCAAATCAAGTTTTAGAGACAAAAAAACGTCATCCATAAAGTATATCACGCTAACATCGACCAAAATAACCCCCCCCCCCATCCCCCCTATGTGACACTTTTTCGGCCCCCCCCATCTTGTTTTTTTTTTAAATTCTAGATTAAATTTTTAAAAGGTAGAAAACCCATGACTCATAGACTGTTTTGAAAAAAAAAAAAACTTTAGCAATTGTTGCATGATTTATAACTGTACACGGAGAAAAAATAGTTCGCAAAATCGTGAAAAAGCGTTCATGAAAATGGGAACCACGAACAAAGTGTTCAAATGCCATGGTACGTTTTTCAAAATCGTACTATGGGATTTGAACACTTTGTTCGTGGTTCCCATTTTCACGAACGCTTGTTCACGATTTTGGGAACTCTTTTTTCTTCGTGTAGGATTATTTTTTTAAATTCTGAGTTCAATGGAAGAAGTTTTGTTATTTATTTTTTTCAAAATATGATACAAGCATATTAAATCAATTATCAAGAAGTATGTTTCTTTAAACTTTGTATCCTGTTTCAACTATGAGTTAAGTTTATCAAACATCAAAAAATTTTAAAATATATTTTAAGACTGATTCAAGAAATAGTCTAGTGTGACGTCCCTCCTCCCTTGTCACATTTTGTCCATACAAAAATGATGTATGAAAATTCAAAAATCTGTATCTTTTGAAGGAATTTATTGATTGATTTGGTGTCTTCGGCAAAGTTGTAGGTATAGAAAAGGACTACATTGGAAAAAAATAATACACGGTAAAAAAAATTTGGTGATTTTTTAATTAACTTTTTGTCACAAAAACTTGATTTGCAAAAAAACACTATTTTTATTTTTTTTTATATGTTTTAGGAGACATCAAATGCCAACTTTTCAGAAATTTCCAGGTTGTGCAAAAAATCTTTGAGCGAGTTATGAATTTTGGAATAAATTCTGATTTATTCAAAAAATCGAAATATTGTTCGCAAAAATTTTTCAACTTCATTTTTCGATGTAAAATCAAATTTGCAATCAAAAAGTACTTCAGTTAAATTTTGATAAAGTGAATCGTTTTCAAGTTAAATCCATATTTAGGTGACTTTTTTGAAATTAAACGTGGTTTTTCATTATTTTAAATTAGTGCACATGTTTGCACACCTTTGAAAAAATATTTTTGAAAAACTGAGAAAATTCTCTATATTTTGCTTTTTTGAACTTTGTTGATACGATCCTTAGTTGCTGAGATATTGCAATGCAAAGGTTTAAACACAGGAAAATTGATGTTTTATAATTCTCACCCAAACAACCCACCTTTTTCTTATGTCGATATCTCAGCAACTAATGGTCCGATTTTCAAAGTCAAAATATGAAACATTCGTGAAATTTTCCGATCTTTTCGAAAATAATATTTTCAAAATTTTTAAACCAAGACTAAAATTTTATAAGGGCCTAATATTGAATGTTTGACCCTTTTGAAATGTAAGTCTTGACATGAATATTGAAAATATCGTTTTCGAAAAGATCGGAAAATTTCACAAATATTGCGTATTTTAACATTGTAAATCGGACCATTAGTTGCTGAGATATCGACATAAGAAAAAGGTGGGTTGTTTGGTTGAGAATTATAAAACATCAATTTTCCTGTTTTTAAACCTTTGCATTGCAATATCTCAGCAACTAAGGATCGTATCAACAAAGTTCAATAAAGCAAAATATAGAGAATTTTCTCAGTTTTTCAAAAATATTTTTTCAAAGGTGGGCAAACATGTGCACTAATTTAAAATAATGAAAAACTACGTTTAATTTCAAAAAAATCACCTAAATATGGATTTAACTTGAAAACGGTGCAGTTTTTTCAAAATTTCACTTATGTACTTTTTGATTGCAAATTTGATCTTCATCGAAAAATGAAGTTGAAAAATTTTTGCGTTCAATATTTCGATTTTTTGAATAAATCAGATTTCTTTTCAAAAATTCATAACTCGGTCAAAGATTTTTTGCACAACTTGGAAATTTCTGAAAAGTTGGCATTTGATGTCCTCTAAAACATATATAAAAAAAATTAAAATAGTGTTTTTTTACAAATCAAGTTTTATTGATAAAAAGTTAAGAAAAAATCATATTTTTTTTACCGTGTATCATTTTTTTCCAGTGTAGTCCGAATCCATACCTACAACTTTGCCGAAGACACCAAATCGATCAAAAAATTTCTTCAAAATATACAGATTTATGAATTTTCTCATATCATTTTTGTATGGACAGCTGCCAAATTTGTATGGAAAATTATATGGACAAACTAATGATACATAATGGCTTCTTTGAGCATACCGAAGACACCAAAAAAGTTTCAGCCGGATTAAAAAAAAAAACAAAAATTTAAATAAAAAAAAATCCCGATTTCGTAAAGAATAGCTCCAAGTAATAAAATACAAAAATCAAATTTGGTCATTCTTGGGAGAATTGCGGATCTTTTCGTTTTGCTAAAATTATTGACATGAAAATTACGACCCTTTAAATTGATTCCCACCACACAAATACGGTGATCCTGGGCAAACCTGTCCATTAAAGCAATTTCCCTTACTAATTTCCTTCTCCACTTCCGGCGAGTGAGTGCATTCGTGGCACCCGTAAACGTAGCAGAAAGGTACAGCATCCGATCCAGCAAACACACTCCGGAAGACCGCCTTAATGATGCTAATTTCGAGCCCCCAATCAAAGACTCATACACACAGTCACACCCACGTGCACACTCCTTCAGTTAATTAAATATTCATTACAGATCTCCGGGCCTCTCTGCCCCACCCAAAGGACCGTGACAAGGACGCACACACACACACACATTGCTCATAAGATATGCATTATATATGTCCACGTAGGTGTGTGTTTGTGTGTGCATTTCCGGAGAATGTGTAAGGCACGAAGTGCATGTGCGACTAAATGGGCTAATATGAATTCATTTACGGCGCGGCATCCCAAGACTCCACAACTGGAAGTGCCACACGGGGGGCTGGAAAATTGGGGCAGGTTCTACCCGGCCAACCGAGAAACAGTGAGGGGGAGGGGGGGGGGGGTAGTATCACCTTTTGAAAGCTGGCATGAAAATGCAGACATTTAACCGGCGCTCAGGTTGACACGAGGGGTTAAAAAGTGGTAAAAAATTGATTGCCAGATATTCAAATAAATTTTAAAGTTTATCAGTTTTAAGCCAAGTTTAGTTTTGTGAAGCAATAAAAAAATCATCCAACCACCCCCTGTCGTCATCTTGAAAGCTTAAAGCACTTCATCATACTTACTTACAGCTGTTCCATGGGCTGGGCTCATGAGCTTCTTCCGAGTGCGCTGGTTACACCACAAGCTCAGCCCAGCAAAAGTGAGTGGTTCACTATCTTTAGTGTGACAATCTTCAACATCAACTGCGACACACAGCATCGCACTCACCTGCTGCTGCTGGCATTTTGGTTACATTTTGAGCTCAAGTCAAGAAAGTGTTTGCCTTTTTAGAGTCAACACTCGGGAATGTAGACTCTTCCAAGAATGTTGAATATTAATAACTTATAAATCGCAAAAAATATTAATAAATGGAAAGACTTCTACAAAACAAATGTTTTAAAAATCTATTAAGTTCCGTTTCGAACTTCACTTTTTTAAGTTATTTTTTAAATTAAAATTCTCAAAAGACCATTAGAGCTACCTTTGCTCAAAGGAAGGGTACCTGCAAGACAGTATAGTGTGTGCAATTCCCGTTCCGGTTGAAGTAATTGTGCACATCCTTGCGCTCACATATGAAGCTTCTGCTTACCGTTAAGGAAACTGACAGCAGCATCAGCGACCAGCGGGCTCACAAGGGATGCAAATTAGTCCGGTGCTGGGTTTTATGATGCGTGGAACGTTTTGTTAATGTCAGTATAATTTAGGGTTTTTGAAAACGGGTGTGTTCAGCAAAAAAATGTTCATAACAGTAGTTTATGTAACAAGTTGCAAAAAGAGGATTTTTTCAGCACGAGTCGTACTGTTATCCAACGAGCTCCACCGAGGGGTCTAGCTCATTTCCCCGAATGACATTTCCCCGAATGCCATTTCCCCGAAAATCATTTCCCCTAAATGGCCACATCCCCGAATACCACTTCCCCTAATCAGCTACATCCCCAAATGCCATTTCCCCGAATATCATTTCCCCTAATCGGCCATTTTCCCGAATGCCATTTCCCCGAAGTGACATTTACGCCAATTGCCGTTTATTTAAATCGGGTATGCTGTTGATTAAATGTTGTAAGTTGGGTAGTAAAGCTCTTTGTCAATTTTTATTAACAACGGTAAAAAACAAAATTAAAAACCATTTCTGATAACTTTTTTTTCATTTTTATGCAAATAAAAAGTTATTGACAAGACAACATTTTTTCGATGGATCAACTATGGTCCCCTTGGAACGAGCTGTCAAGTAGAAGCTTTTATGCCAAGAAGGGCTGCGAAGTGATTTTTTAGAAATTGAATTAAAAATCCATTTTAAATCCTTTGCGGTCGTTCAAAGGGTCATTGTACTTAGAAATATAAGCCTTATCGTTGTGAACAATAATATCACAAATTATAGCGGAATTAAAAGGAACAACTCGTCTCTTTGTATTCATAGTAATGCATTCTGCTAAAACGCTCAACCAAACCACAACAAATTTAAGCTTAATTTTAGGACCCAATTACAGTCCAGACTCGATTATCCGAAGTTTCTATTATCCGAAGTTCGATTATCCGAAGGTTTGTATGGGACTTCGAATAATCGAATCAAAAACAAAATTTTGTTTTCGTTTTTTTCTTCTTTTTCTTGTTTTAAACATCAAATTTGAGTTCTGCAACCCCATTTTAGTCAAATTTGAATAGTTGATTGCCTATTAAATAAAAAAATGCTTTTTTTCAATATCTAACACCGCCATATTGGCCTTGGATTTAAAAGTTCTAAATCACTTTAACGTAGTTTAGGGGACATACGCTCAACAATAAAAAATAGGCATAACATTTTTTTTTTTGTGATTAGATTATACGAAGTGAAATTTTTCCGAAACCTTCGGATAATCAAGTCTGGACTGTACTAGATTTTTTTTTGTTTTGTTTTTTTGTTTGTTTTTAACCGCTTAGTTAGATGTTGTTTTTGAGAAATTTGCAAGGAAATTTGTCTTTTTTCGTATTTTTTTCAAGAACCCAAAAATGAAACAATTAGGTACATAAGGCTGGTACAAATTTTATTTATAGTTTTTGTTGATTATACTTTTCGCCAAATCCCAAACCAGCAATGTGAATAAAATGATCAGTGTGTACGGGGTTCTGTACTACGAAAATCGCAGCGTATGTTTTTTGAATTATAAAAAAATACAGAACTTCTATTGCATTATTATTATCATGTCTATAAGAAAAAAGTATTTGTTTTGAGAATATATGTATAAAAAAGGTCTGTAACAAAATTCATTGTATTTGAATTTGTATTGAATCTCCCCTAAAATGCTACGTCTGTTCTAAATGAAGCCAAAAAGAAAGTTGATCATTCAAGGCCAATGCGAACCTTTAAATATGTTGTTTGATGTGATAAAAAATTGTCATAATTTTTTTTCTTTTAAAATGCCATTTCCCCGAACGCGGTCAAGCGGAAATGCCCGGTGCCCAGGAGCGCGCGCGCTCCGGGGCACCGGGCACTTCCGCTTGACCGCGTTCGGGGAAATGGCATTCAGGGAAATGACTATTCAGGGATATGACTAATCGGGTAAGTGGCATTCGGGATTGTGGCCCATTCGGGAAAATGGCATTCGGGGATGTGGACGATTAGGGGAAATGGGAAATTCGGATAAATGGAATTCGGGGAAATGACTATTAGGGGAAGTGTCTTTTCGGGGAAGTGGCATTCGGGGAAATATCCCTTCGGTAATATGGGTTTCGGGGAAATGTCATAGATTCCCAACGAGTTGGATAAATACGACGAGTGCTGAAAAAATCAAGTTTTGCAACGAGTTCCATAAAACATTTCTTTGCATTTATTTATTTTGAAAAAGGTTTCGATTCTGTTATTTTTGGAAGAGAAAAGTAGGCTGTTTCTTCGTTCGAGAATGACAGGAAAAGTACGGAGTATTATGACGGAACTGAAAAAAAAATCACTTGTGAATCTCTACTTTTCCAATAATTTTCAATCTACTCTGGGATCGTATAGTTTATCAGGCAAAGTGCGTTTTAAAATCAAATTGACTCTTTCATTAATCAACAAACCTAAAAAATCAGCAGACATTTACTAATCATTTACTGAAACGTGATATTTTTTTTGGAACATTTTACAAACATTTCTATGACATTTTCAATATTTTGAAGGTTTATACCACAAACCGAAATAAAAACTGGACAGAAACATATCATCGTCATATCTAAAAAAAACTTAACAAATGTCTTACGGGTTATTCCATCTGAAGCGGAACAGCATTTGAAAATTACCCTCTCCGATCCTGCTCAAATTTGGCAGAGCTGTTGATACTATCAAAACATGCAAGAATCCCGAATTTCATCCAAATCGGACCACCCCCTCCATTTTTGTACCTCCCCAAAAAATCGACTTTTTGGCGATTTTTGGCCAAACCTTCTAGTTTCAAACGGCGATAGCTCAGGAACCACAAATCTCAGAAGGTCGGTCTTAGACTCAATTTGGAAGGAAATTGGACGTAGAATCCATTTCCGTGATCAAAATGTTGATTAATTTATTTTTTCTACCTGTATTGCGCAATTGAAAACTTTAAACGGCCGTATCTCAAAACACCCCAACTTATTTTTTTTATATGACCTCACCATCGTGTTCCCCGGCCAATTTTACATAAGAATCACCTATCGACAGAAATGAATATGTTTTGTTCCAGAGATATCGAATTTTAAAGTTTTGTGTTTTCGAGATTACCTGCATCAGCTTCATTCGCCGCATCTGCTAGAAGCACACAGGCGGGCTGATCAATAACTGCTACCTGGCCATTTATTGAAATAATATTTCATCATAAATAATCTTCATCAAATTGAGCAAAAATTAACTGTATAATACTTTAGGAAACTGAAGTTTAATCGCAAATGTTTATCTGCTCAAAAAAATAAATGAAGTGAATTTCTGTGTTAACCCACTGGACAGAGCAATGACGACACACAGTAAAGGGCAGAATTGGATTCCGACGGAGCGAGAGGAAAATGCAATTCTCGGATTAGTTTTCAAAAAGCCGTAAGAGCCATTGTTAAACAAAGTCCTTTTTGCATCGGTATTCGACCTACTTACGAAAAACTAATATCAAAATGCTCGAGATTGTTCATCTACACGTCCTTCAAGTGCCCCAAACTTAAAATAAATGAAATTTTGTTTCATTTTCTAGAAAAACGAAAATTAGTGTCAGAGGTCACATTGGCTCTTACGGCTTTTTAAAAACTCACCCGAGAATTAATCTTGTTAGTAACACTGAAAAATAAGTGCACGATACATTATTGAGTAAAATTTTAATTAAAATGAATAAAATTTGTTGATACGTTGTACTCTAGTGAAGGACGATCACAAAGAGTAGGAAAAGGATTTCTGGAATGTATAAAACTGAAAAATGTAAGAAAATCACAAAGTTTGATCTGCTGCAAAGCGGCTAATTCTCCAAATTTAGTTGCGATGATTTCGACACCGTCCGAACAACAGTGTTTTTTTTCATCTGTCCTCACGTATAAGGATTTTTTTTAATTAAATGTACCTTGACCAAAATCATATTTTAATGAAATGGAGCTGGCTCACTATATAAAAATTGATTTAATATGATCAATCTAAACCATAAATCAGAATTATGGTAAAGTGTCAATAATAAACTATAATAATAATAATAATAAAGCAGGTTTTGGGGTTTTTGCTGAATGGCACTATTTTGCTCCACTTCATTAATTTTTTGAGCAGATAAACATTTGCGATTAAACTTCAGTTTCCTACAGTATTATACAGTTAATTTTTGCTCAATTTGATGAAGATTATTTATGATGAAATATTATTTCAATAAATGGCCAGGTAGCAGTTATTGATCAGCCCGCCTGTGTGCTTCTAGCAGAAGCGGCGAATGAAGCTGATGCAGGTAATCTCGAAAACACAAAACTTTAAAATTCGATATCTCTGGAACAAAACATATTCATTTCTGTCGATAGGTGATTCTTATGTAAAATTGGCCGGAGAACACGATGGTGAGGTCAAATAAAAAAAATAAGTTGGGGTGTTTTGAGATACGGCCGTTTAAAGTTTTCAATTGCGCAATACAGGTAGAAAAAATAAATTAATCAACATTATGATCACGGAAATGGATTCTACGTCCGATTTCCTTCAAAATTGAGTCCAAGAACGACCTTCTGAGATTTGTGGTTCCTGAGCTATCGCCGTTTGAAACTAGGAGGTTTGGCCAAAAATCGCCAAAAAGTCAATTTTTTTGGGGAGGTACAAAAATGGAGGGGGTGGTCCGATTTGGATGAAATTCGGGATTCTTGCATGTTTTGATAGTATCAACAGCTCAGCCAAATTTGAGCAGGATCGGAGAGGGTAATTTTCAAATTTGCACTTTTTCGTGCACAGTTGAGATGGAATGACCCTCACGCATTATTAGGCTTAGCGGTCACGCTTAAAAATTGCAATTTTCACGGGGTCCAAAATTCCAAACACCAAATTTCACTAAATGATTTGAAAATACAAAAAAAGTTTATGAAATCAATTTCCACAGGGAATATCAAGCTTAATCACCAGATTTATTGAAATTTTCACGGGAAATAGATTTCAATCCTTAAATGCCAATAATATAAAAATATTCGATGAAGCAAAATTCATTGAATATACCAAGTCTATAACAAATAATTCAAGTTTGACTATACTAATTTCTTCAGTAATTATAGTCATTACAGAGCATGAAAATATGCCCTGATTAAGGAGTTACATACATGTAAATCGGCAAAAATATCAGAGGTTGGTTTGAGCACAAACTTAAACTTTGTTTCAATCTATTTTCAGGACATTAAATTTACGTTTTCAACTTTTAACAAAATAAATTTGAAGACATTTGGTAGTATCATTGCCGAGATACTGCTATATGAAGTTAGCATTTTCAAAAAACGGGTGCCACGATATCTCAACACTGCCTTGACCAAATCGGCTCAAAATTTTGGTGAAGACTTGTTAAACTGGTCATGCGTGCATGACGAAAGCCGATTTTCAAAGAGTTTATTAAAAAAATAAAAATATTTTTAAGGTTTTCATATTAAAAATCAAAAATTTTTGATTTTTGTATTTTTGAAAAATGCAAAATTTCAAAATCGGGCTTCGTCATGCACACGGGATATGTCTTGCGAGTCTTCATCCAAAATTTCAGCCAATTTGGTCTATTCCATCTCGAGATATCGTGGCACCCGTAAATCAACTCGGTGTTCAGAGAAAAACGCTCGCAAAGTTTGACAATTCGCATTTGCGCATGGCAAAATTTTCAGCCTAAATCGTCTGTAACTTACTTTAATCATGAAATATCTTCATGAAACTTTCAGGAGTGATTGAAAATCATGTTTTAAGTTGATTTAATAAATTTTCTGTAATAAGAAATTTTGTGATTTCCTACATGTATGTAACCCCTTAGGTAAGTTTCCGAAATGCTCCAAATATTAAGGTCTTTAATTACTAAATATTTCTCTTTAAATTATAAGCCAAAATTCATTGGATTGAAAATATGTTTGTTGAAAGAAGAACTTCAATCATTCTACCCCTCAAATTAATGGTCGTAGATCATTGATTTTTTTTATTTAGGCCGTTGCAAATATTTTTCAAAGTTTATGTCACCCCCCTCCCCCCCACCCCCTTCAAAGTCGGCCTGAAAAATTAAGGGGGAATTTTTTTTTTCGAAAAACATCAAAATTTTAATGAAAATTTGAGTTTAATCAATTGAAAACCAGTTAAAATGCATTTTCCCGCGTTTATAATCATATTTAGCATGTTTGAACTCTTTTGAAAACATTTTAAATTTTCATGAAATACCAATGTACAGTCCCACAAAAAAAAAAAAAAAAAATGGGAAAAAAAATTCCGTCAATTCCTCGATATTTTCAAAACTAATGATTGGAAAGCAACTGTACGCTTGTAAAAAGCATTTTAAAACACTTTTTTCATCCAAATGTTGAAACCTAGGCTTGTAATTTCAATTTTTATAAAATTTAAGCTTCCTGGAGCAGAACTGTTGAAAACTAGTAAAAACACTTAATTAATTGAATTTAGATGCGTTATAACTTTATTTCGATTTTATCTACTTCGTTAAACATTCTGGGAATTTATTTATGAGTAAATGTTTAAACATCTTTTTAAAGGTATGTTTTTCTTTTAACTCATTTAATTGTTTCATTTCATTTAAAAACACATTGTATTTTGGCTCTTTGTTTGAAACAGTTGTTTAATTTAGTTATTTTTAAGATAGTTGTAAAATGTCACTGGATTTCAGATTTTTGAAGAAAATTCTTATAAACTTTGTTTTAACCTTTATTACATTTTTAAACAGTGCCCTTTAAAAATTGCATAAGAGTTGTTTTTAAGTTTTCACAAATGTTTTTTTGTGTCATTTTATAATTCTGATGAACTTTTTTTTCCTAAAATAAGCTTGTCCCTCTTTAACCCAAGACGGACTTCGATAAAAAAAAAAACATTTTTTTGCAATTCCGCTATGAAACTGTCAACTTTTCCTGTCCTTTTGGAGAAACGAAACGGCCTACTTTTCCTTACCAAAAATAACAGAATGAAAAATTATTGCCTTTCAATACCACTGTAATATGTGCTGAAAAGTTGAACTTTTCAGCACATATTACAGTGTTGAAAAGTAGAAGTTGAACTTTTCTACACTAGTATCAAAAAGTGACATTTTTAAATATTATTCTATGTAGAACAGTGAATTTACTAAATAAATGAATGATTGACATATTGGTTTTTTCAGCACTCGTCGTATTTATCCAACTCGGTAAAACTTGTTGGATAAATGTACGACTCCTGCTGAAAAATCTTTTATTGCAATTTGTTGCATAAACTACTATTTCAACCAATCTTGAAGTTTTACTTGTTTTATGTGACTTTGACAATGTTTTCAAAAATGTAATTTTTTTAGGGGCCAACTTGGGCTGTGGTTTTTACTAACATTCTCTTATTTTAAGTAAAAATTAGTATGCAGTAATTTTTGTAGTGACTATGCCTCTACTATATTTTTAACAATTTATATGATAATGTTATCATTCTATAGAGATAACAATGAAAAACATGCAAAAATTGAAAAAGCGACTGTAAAAACATAAAAAAAACTAAATTGGCAAAAGATATTAACATGTGGTGTAACAATTGGCCAAATGCTATTAAAAACATTAACTTAACATGATAAATGCAAATTACAATACTTAAAATGAAACAAGAAAAACACAAAACAAGAGAAATAAAGTTTTTCATAAAACTAAAATTGCTAAAAATGACTTCCTGAACACGGGAAAAATAAAAAAAAACATTTAAAAAATGTGGACAGTAGAGGGTTATTTTACAGAAAATTGGAACAAAAAGTTTCACAAAATGCTTGTTGCACCAGTAAAGTTGTGCTACCTGATTTTTTATTTGGTTAAATCATTTTTTAGATGCAAACTTTTTTTTTCTTCCTACACACAAAAAAATATTTCCGAATGTTACATCATTTATGATGTAACACTTTTGCACATCATTAAACATTTTAATTTAAATGCAATTTCATGTAAATTTGCAACAAATTATACGTAAAAACATGATTTTACGTGTGATTCAACCGTTTACGTCGAATCTCAAGTTTACATCAACTGAGTTTACATGTGATTCATTTTTTCCGTGTCGAGTAAATTCACATATTTTTTTCTGTGTAGTATAAGTTTAACTTTTATGCAGACCTGTGCTCCATAATTCTAAATTGAAAATTAATTTGAAATTTTGTACAATTTTTGCAATATATTTTCGAACTCATTTAACCCCTGTTTTAACCGAAAATTTTGATGAGGAAGTAAACAAATTCTACAAATCAAATTTTCTTTCTTCCTAAAAAAGTTGACTGCTTTTCGCAAGTTCCAAAATGTAATTAAAGGAAAAGGTATCCATACTTTAGGATGTTTTTTTAACTATGATTTTTGAAAAATATTAGAAAATGTGGCCTAAATAAACGTTTACAGTTGCTGTTTGTTGCAAAATCAAAATTAACGAAAATAAACTTATTAAATTTTTATTCAATCAAAAGAATCACAAGAATCCAAACAATCAAAAGAATCAAAAGAATCAAAAGAATCAAAAGAATCAAAAGAATCAAAAGAATCAAAAGAATCAAAAGAATCAAAAGAATCAAAAGAATCAAAAGAATCAAAAGAATCAAAAGAATCAAAAGAATCAAAAGAATCAAAAGAATCAAAAGAATCAAAAGAATCAAAAGAATCAAAAGAATCAAAAGAATCAAAAGAATCAAAAGAATCAAAAGAATCAAAAGAATCAAAAGAATCAAAAGAATCAAAAGAATCAAAAGAATCAAAAGAATCAAAAGAATCAAAAGAATCAAAAGAATCAAAAGAATCAAAAGAATCAAAAGAATCAAAAGAATCAAAAGAATCAAAAGAATCAAAAGAATCAAAAGAATCAAAAGAATCAAAAGAATCAAAAGAATCAAAAGAATCAAAAGAATCAAAAGAATCAAAAGAATCAAAAGAATCAAAAGAATCAAAAGAATCAAAAGAATCAAAAGAATCAAAAGAATCAAAAGAATCAAAAGAATCAAAAGAATCAAAAGAATCAAAAGAATCAAAATGAGAGATGGGAAATGGGAAATGGGAAATGGGAAATGGGAAATGGGAAATGAGAAATGAGAAATCAGACTTTACAAATCATTCTCGTTCCTTTAACGAAAAATATTGACGGTTATATTTGCGAGTAGCTGCCTGCAACTAACGGCAGAGCAGTCGAACAACAAAAGGATTGAAAGCTGAACTATAATTCAACTCCAGCGGTGATGTGAACCTCCCTTCTGAGTTGAGTAGCTGTAGCGCCGGACGGGGATGACAAAGTTGAAATCCTGGAGCCCTCCCGGAGTGTGCTGACTTTGCTGTGATCGACGTTCATAATTTTAATTAGATGAGTTATGGGTTTTCCATTGGAAAAGTTTAACCCCGGCTCTGGCGGTGCTACTGTGGGAGTGTTTGTGTGCACGGTTCTTTTGTTTTGCTCGTTCCGCCACAGACGACGACGAGTGGGTTGTTGTTATTGATTTGAATGAACCACCACTTCTGGCCGTGATGTGCTCAAGGATAATGATTAATGGAATGTCGATGGAGAGGGGTGGGGCTTATTCACCATTATTATGAGCTTTTTTATACAGGGTTAATTTGCCACCATTCTTTAATGATTGATCGGAGATTAAATTCGTCGATTAAGCTGTTTTCAATTAGTAAAGAACGTGTGATAATTGCTTGAGAAAGTTTACACTTTTGAATAATGGTGTTACAGCTTTTTTTGCTGATCATTATTCTCTGCGGTTGGACAGTTGTCAAAAAGTTTATAATTTATTGTTTTGTGAGATTGCTTTTTACTGTATTATTTTATGTACCATTTTTACTATTTTCCAGTCTAATTCAAATGTCAGTTCCAGCCTACAACCCATTCGTGGGAAAACAATTCAATCAGAACTCGTGAAAAAAAACTTTTGTCCAGCTAACTCCCGCTTGACCTCGGTTACGACCGGTCAAATTAATGAGACCCAGATTGAAGTACCCAATTAATTCACTCCCATGGCAAATTTGCTCCAGCTGGCCGAGGGAAAACCAATGGATTTTGAAAACTTCGATAACAAATGGAACCGACATCAGGATTCCCAACACCAGCAGGCAGAGCTAACGCAGGCAGTATCCAGGGTCCGGATTATCCAAACAATGTTAATTAAATTTCCTCTCTCAAACTTCCTGACCTCAAACAAAAACTCCGGCAATTTTTTTCTCCACCCATCCCTTGACCATCGCCCCCCCCCCCCTCACCAACCCAAGGCAAAAGTTCACTCAATCGACAGGAAAACGCACACACCCACCATCTCCCACTGTTGATGAGAACTTTGGTGCAAGTCGGGAAGGGAAAACTTTCTCCTTTGGTTTGGGAGGGTGGTTGGTGCTTTTTGTATCACTGGAAGGGAGGAAAGTTTTGTGATTGTTTTTTAGAGTGCAAATAAAGTTTGGTTTTGAACCACAGAACGAGGAGGCTTGCATTTTCATTGAGTTATTTGTGTCATTTTGGCCTTGAATTCAATCTTAGAAAAAACTTGTGTAGAAAAGTATTACTTTTCGATACTGTTTTGGAGTTTGTAACTTGTTGCATAAACCACAATTTAATTTTAGAAAAATTCTAAAATCGATTTTAAAATGTGCAAAGTTTCGTTTTTTCGAATCCGTTTGCCAATACTGGTTTATGCAACAAGTCGGCAAAAGATTATTTTTTTCAGCACTAGTCCTACATTCATCCAACTAGGTTCACAGAATTGGATAATTACGATGAGAAATGACAAAATCAAGTTTTGCAACGAGTTCCACACAACATTTTTTTGCAATTCCGAAAAATACCATTTGAACAGAATTATAGGACAAATGTCCATGCATTGAGTCAATGAAACGTTTAAATAAAAAAAATGTTGAAAAGCCAAATTTTCTAAACAAGTGCTGAAAAGTTCAATTTTTCAGCATCCATTTCAGTGCTGAAAAGTAAAAAAAACACCAACAAATTACAAGAAACCCACCAACATAAAGTTGAATTAGTTACGATCTCTGTTTGCTTATTTTCTTCCATCAGGTGTTGTTTGATGAGATGAGAGTTAGAGGACGCGGTATCGACAGGATTGACGGGTAAAAGCACCCAATGTTAGCCCACAAACGAGTTAATTTATTTTTTCGTCTTCGTTTTTTTTTCTGGTGGTCAACTCCAGACATTCAAAGTGGGAAGGTTGGAGGGGGCTGCTGGAAACGCTGATGAATAAATTCTAATTAACTACCATCGATAAATCAGGACGTTGCGCTCGTTGAAAGCCAATATTGCTCGGTCGTTACAGAAAACGGGGATTCCGGGAGACAAGGTGAAAAGTGAAGGAGGGAATGGGAAGTTATCCTTTTGCCTCGGGATCCAAAGAATTAAGACAAGACGCCCCAACGACGACGACGACGACGAGATCTTGAGATAAAAGTTTTGTTAATCGTTTTTCTGCGCTTTTTTTTTGTTTCGTTTCCCATCTCTCTTCCCTTAGTAAGTCATAATTAGCTTTCGAGTTGCACGCGGATGGAAATTCCGGAAAATTGTGAGAAGTTGGAAAATGAGTTTCTATGCGTTCGAGGAAGTCCGTCTGTAATTGCCTTTCGCTGGGGATGGTAATTTAAATTAGCCACGCCGTGGTGACTAAGTGCAAGTAATCCGGAGTAGTTTTAAAATACTTTTGGAAAAGTTGCATAGTTATAGGTTTTGCTCGGTTCTATCTGTACCTCAGAAGAACATGCGATTGCTGTCCAATATCTCTGGTTGTTTCAGTTATCTGAAAATTAATTGATATTGAATAAAATTGCAACTCAGTTCTATAAGTCATTCTCAATTACTTATCAAAAGCAGATCAATGCAATTCTCCCATATTCTTGAAATGGATATCAAATAGCTAACAAACTCTCATGATGGGTAGACAACATTCCATTTGCTTTGTCACTGATAGCACTGGTGTGTTGAAACGATTCAAGATTCCAGGTTGTTATTATTTGGTTTGGTTATGAAGTGGAGCTGATTAGGTTAGAATTTGAAAAAAAAAAAAAAAAAATGGGATATAAACAACAAATCTTTGAATGCATAATAAGTTTGACAATATCTTTAAATGTCTAGTTTTTTGATAAATTTTCCTGAACATCTGAACGCAATTCAGTAATAATTATTTTTACTGTAATTTTTTGATCAAATTTCATAGCTTTAATCCGTAAATTTTGTTTCGAGTATGATTCTAAAATTTCGATTTTTTCATAAATATTTATAATTTGGTATTTTTTGATTTAGATATACTTTGTCCATGCATTTCCAATGTCAAAAGAAGCCATTTTTCATAATTAGTTTGGCCATACAAGGTTCCAACAAACATTGCAGGCTGGTGATACAAATGGACAGGATAATATACGAAATATATTTGTTAGGAACGATATTTCTGATTGATTTGAACTTTTCAGGGAAAATATGTAAAGGTAGAATAAAAACCTCGATTTTCATAATACGTTTAGCCTCGGAAATCTGTATTTTATAATTTTCAAAATTCTTGCAGTGTTTTGTTGCTCTAAGGTTTGAGATTAAGATCAATCAGGTATCTGAAGAAAAAAATAATATTTATAAATAATAATTTATATTTTTCTAAATTGTGTTTTTATTGGAAAATTTCAAAAATATTTTCATTTTTTTCAGAAAATCAATATTTTTCCTAAATTAAATTTGCATCATGCAATACTATGCATAGTAATTTAAGCAACAATTTCTTTTTTATTTTTGTTTTTTATATAAATGACAAAATGCACCCCCTGCTTTTCTCGGTATTGGGAAGAATTTTTCGGGGAAAAATCATAAAAATTGGAAGCTTAACATTGTAAAACCATGCTGAAAAAAATTGAGCATCGTAGGATAAAAACAGCTAAAGTTATTTGCAAAACTTTCAAATGTTGTGTTTTAATCTAACTTTCATTGAACTTTCAATATGATTTTTGGAAAATATGAATAGCATCTATTGATATTGTGTGTATTGATTTGTATAGCTTTTGCCATAATCTTAATTATTCTATAGATAGATGAGTCCAAAAATATAAAAAATGTATTTTTAATTGAATTTTATGCAAAAAGCGTGGTCGGGGCAAAATGCACCGCTGTGAAGCTCCTTTGTAAAAACAGCAGTGTCATCTAGTGGTGAGAAGTGAAAACTTTTTTTAGCCAGTGCATGTTGCCCCGTTGATGTGGTGCACATTGCCCCGCATTATTGTTTGAAATAAATCAAAAATGTTTTTAGAAATTTGCTATTTTTAAGCAATGTTGAGAAACTCCCAAGACTTTTTTCACATGGATGACGAAGAATAATAGTTGTTTTAGAACATCTTACAAAATTCTTTCACTTAGGGAGTGCATATTATTATTATTGTGCTTCGAAAATGTAAAACAAATTGTAATTTAAAAATTATTCATAAGGAAAAAAACCCTTTTTAGCCCTTTGAAAAGGTACTCTTAAATAAAATTATTTTTTTTCATAAAGGGCAGTAACTATCAAAAAAGTACTATTTTTTAACATAGTTAATTAAATCAATTGTTTCGGAGGTATCACGAGTAGATAAATCAGGGCTTATTTGGTTACACTGAAAAAAGAACTATTCTATCACAAATTTGATTTTTAAGAAGCTGTATTTCAGCATCCAGCATTCCGAACAACAAAGTTGCAGATAAACATTTTAGGACGCTTTCCTAGCTTTTTAAAAATATTAAAAAAAATGTACCTTGGCATATAATAATTGGTTTTTGTGACCATTTAAAAAAATATCCCGGGATCTAAGAAATACCGAGATTTTGAAAATATTTTCCCGTTTCTCGATTATTTCAAAATCCAGGAAAATTTTACGCCCTACTTTTCTTCATAAAATATTTTTAAATAGTAAAAAAAGAGGATTTTTTTCGTCTAATTTCAATTTTTAATGCCTATAATTTGAAAATGGTGCACCTTATGAAAAAAGTGTTAAGTCATTTTCGATTGCTTGTTTCGTTTTGCATCCATAAATTATTAATGATATTTAGTTAAATTTAAGTTATTTTTTTCCAAAAATCTAATGAAACAATATAAATATTCAAGTTTTTTCACTACCCTACACAGCTAAAAAATCCAGCTGCGTGTAGCTTTTGCTTGTGATTTTAACATCGGATTTTTTGCTGTGCAGGAAAATGTGTATTGCAACTAGATTTTTATAAATATCAAACAAAGTAAAAAATTACAATTTTGATTGTTTGAACATCTGTATCAAGTCTGATCTAAAATGAATTGGAATATAAGCAAGAATTTCCAATTATCGAGTCTAGACTGTAAAAAAAGCTTCTACTAGTTACTTCTAGTTAAGAAACGCGCTCTATAAGGGAAAGTGTTTTTTGTGTGTGTGTGTGTTTTTTTTGCTCTGTCCCCACAGATAGTTGTGGGTGTGAGGGGAATTACAAGTCTGGTGGCGACACCATAAAGGTGTAGGTGTGTGTGTGTTGTTGTTTTTTTTTCAAAGACTGCAATTGCTTTGGGAAAACGGAGCACAATGCAGCCAGAGAATGCTTGGAAATGTCTTCTAGCCGTTCGTGGTTCGTTGAATCTCTTTTTATGTTGGGTGCTTTATGTGTTTAATTTGGCTGGAACTATTTAGCGCAGGGAAGGCAAGATAATGGGAATTGATAGAGGTTTTATAGTTAGAAAAAAACAGGAAACGTTGAATTTTGCTGCGAAAAAATCTGTGGATCTTTACAATTTTTATCTTATAAATTTGAGTTAAATTGAAAAAAAATCTAGTTGAGTACGATTTAATCCTACCGTTTCACTTCAGGTCAACGATTTTACTTCTCTTCTGTATTGGTGTGCAGGAAAATCTGAATAATTACCACCCTTCTTGGTCCGGTAGGAAATGCACCCAAGTGGTAATAATCGCAGACAAAATCCTGGAAACAAAAGGCAGAGCTTTGCGGTGGCTGGTAATTACAGCTTTTTTTGCACTGTGTGTTTACAAGCAAATTGTACTGCAATTTTGATTTTGAATTATCATTCTTCACTTTGTTATTATTTATTTACTATTTACTAATTTGTTTTACCTTTCACAAAAACCAACTCTACCTTCCAGTTTGCTTGTAACAGTTTTGTAACACAAACTTTCGCGAGCATTTCCCGGAAAAGCGGAAAAGCCACGAAAGGCAGCACGGTAATGATGAAACTTTGCCCGCGCCCTAATCATGCTGCCCCGGAAACGACGCGCGAGTGAGAGTGAAAGATTCGCGAGAAATGATAAATTGCGGCCAAATTGATGCTGAAGGACTTTCTCTCCGACTTGGAGGCTGATGAGTTAGTGCAGCAGTAGGGCTTTGCAGAATGGTGGGGATTACACTTAGAGCATGATATTTTTTAAATAATACATTCTATATCATGCATCTCTAAACAAATATCGATAGACTCAACTTTTTAATGGATTTCATCGTTTGACCGAATCATTATTAGAAAAGTGCAGAGTTTGCCTCCGAGTGCGAGATCTTGGCTATCAATCCAATAAGTAACCATGGCGTGTACTTGAAAGTGAAGAACTTAACTCAATTGGAAAAGTTTCTCTCTCTGTCTCTCACTCCGTGTTCTGACGTAGTCAACTTGGCTCGTTCCGGATTGCCGGAGGCCCCCCTCCCCAAACTTGGCATCAAGTGGCCCTCGCACATGATGATTGCCGGATGCTTCGTCGTTACTAAGCCAACGAATTATTGCATCAAGTTTGAGGTTATTGTTTCAGCCAAAGTGGTGAAGTGCACTTCCTCGTTAGACGAAGTTTCGTGAAGTTTTAGTAGGTGTAGCTTGAAAGTATTTTTTTTTTACTCAAAATTAAAAATTATATTTTTTTCTTCGATAATTTGATTTTTAGACAATTGTATTGTAAAGTAACGAAGTAAAACTCATAAAGCTGCCAATAGCGTATGATTTCTATTTGCTAGCCGATCCCGGTTTGCATGAAAAAAAGTTTACTGTCTGTGATCCCTCTGGGGCATGGACCTAATATTTTTCGTGTGTTTGATGTTTCGACATATGAAGGTCGCTCTGAGGGTGATATACTGATGACTTTTTTGCTCACTTTTTATTTGAAATCGCCATGGGAATTTAATATCGCTGTTTTCAGGCAAATAATTCTGTGAAAATCATGGGAAAGCTACTGTCTGGGTTACTTTTATTAAAAATGAAGTCAGGGATATCGGATGTATTTTTTTTATGTTGAATACATTCCGTTATCAAGCATGTCATGTTGGCTGTTTGATTTTCTAGAGTATGAACCGTAAAATCTCTGAAATATTTTTGGATGAACAAATGGTTTAAATTTATTTAAAGAAAATCATCATCATTATACTTCAAGACAAACAATTTTGTTTTCAAAATTAAGCCTCAGTTTTGCTCAAAGTAGGGGAAATTCTCGTATCTTTGGCAGGTTAATCACTCGCACCTAATTCCATCCAATTTGCTGATTTTCACTATTTCAACAACTAAATTTGCAAAACTTTTGATATAAACTTGCTTGCTCACTTCTTATTAAGCTATTTATCACTCGATTTCAGTTGAAAACGCTTTTAATTAGCTTTAATTGAATGTCAAAGTTCTTACCTGCCAACATTAGAGGCACGCTGGAATTAGATGCTGTTCCCCTATTTGAAATATTTAAGAAAAAATGATTAAAAAAGGTTTAAATTTCAATAAATCGTTATGTGTGGTAATGACATGTAGGAAAAAATCTCAAATTAAGTAAAAAAATATCGAAATGACAAAATTTTAAATTAAAAAAAATTTGTCAAAATTGTCAAAATTGTCAAAATTGTCAAAATTGTCAAAATTGTCAAAATTTTCAAAATTGTCAAAATTGTCAAAATTGTCAAAATTGTCAAAATTGTCAAAATTGTCAAAATTGTCAAAATTGTCAAAATTGTCAAAATTGTCAAAATTGTCAAAATTGTCAAAATTGTCAAAATTGTCAAAATTGTCAAAATTGTCAAAATTGTCAAAATTGTCAAAATTGTCAAAATTGTCAAAATTGTCAAAATTGTCAAAATTGTCAAAATTGTCAAAATTGTCAAAATTGTCAAAATTGTCAAAATTGTCAAAATTGTCAAAATGTCAAAATTGTCAAAATTGTCAATATTGTCAAAATTGTCAAAATTGTCAAAATTGTCAAAATTGTCAAAATTGTCAAAATTGTCAAAATTGTCAAAATTGTCAAAATTGTCAAAATTGTCAAAATTGTCAAAATTGTCAAAATTGTCAAAATTGTCAAAATTGTCAAAATTGTCAAAATTGTCAAAATTGTCAAAATTGTCAAAATTGTCAAAATTGTCAAAATTGTCAAAATTGTCAAAATTGTCAAAATTGTCAAAATTGTCAAAATTGTCAAAATTGTCAAAATTGTCAAAATTGTCAAAATTGTCAAAATTGTCAAAATTGTCAAAATTGTCAAAATTGTCAAAATTGTCAAAATTGTCAAAATTGTCAAAATTGTCAAAATTGTCAAAATTGTCAAAATTGTCAAAATTGTCAAAATTGTCAAAATTGTCAAAATTGTCAAAATTGTCAAAATTGTCAAAATTGTCAAAATTGTCAAAATTGTCAAAATTGTCAAAATTGACAAAATTGTCAAAAATGTCAAAATTGTCAAAATTGTCAATATTGTCAAAATTGTCAAAATTGTCAAAATTGTCAAAATTGTCAAAATTGTCAAAATTGTCAAAATTGTCAAAATTGTCAAAATTGTCAAAATTGTCAAAATTGTCAAAATTGTCAAAATTGTCAAAATTGTCAAAATTGTCAAAATTGTCAAAATTGTCAAAATTGTCAAAATTGTCAAAATTGTCAAAATTGTCAAAATTGTCAAAATTGTCAAAATTGTCAAAATTGTCAAAATTGTCAAAATTGTCAAAATTGTCAAAATTGTCAAAATTGTCAAAATTGTCAAAATTGTCAAAATTGTCAAAATTGTCAAAATTGTCAAAATTGTCAAAATTGTCAAAATTGTCAAAATTGTCAAAATTGTCAAAATTGTCAAAATTGTCAAAATTGTCAAAATTGTCAAAATTGTCAAAATTGTCAAAATTGTCAAAATTGTCAAAATTGTCAAAATTGTCAAAATTGTCAAAATTGTCAAAATTGTCAAAATTGTCAAAATTGTCAAAATTGTCAAAATTGTCAAAATTGTCAAAATTGTCAAAATTGTCAAAATTGTCAAAATTGTCAAAATTGTCAAAATTGTCAAAATTCTCAAAATTGTCAAAATTGTCAAAATTGTCAAAATTGTCAAAATTGTCAAAATTGTCAAAATTGTCAAAATTGTCAAAATTGTCAAAATTGTCAAAATTGTCAAAATTGTCAAAATTGTCAAAATTGTCAAAATTGTCAAAATTGTCAAAATTGTCAAAATTGTCAAAATTGTCAAAATTGTCAAAATTGTCAAAATTGTCAAAATTGTCAAAATTGTCAAAATTGTCAAAATTGTCAAAATTTTCAAAATTGTCAAAATTGTCAAAATTGTCAAAATTGTCAAAATTGTCAAAATTGTCAAAATTGTCAAAATTGTCAAAATTGTCAAAATTGTCAAAATTGTCAAAATTGTCAAAATTGTCAAAATTGTCAAAATTGTCAAAATTGTCAAAATTGTCAAAATTGTCAAAATTGTCAAAATTGTCAAAATTGTCAAAATTGTCAAAATTGTCAAAATTGTCAAAATGTCAAAATTGTCAAAATTGTCAATATTGTCAAAATTGTCAAAATTGTCAAAATTGTCAAAATTGTCAAAATTGTCAAAATTGTCAAAATTGTCAAAATTGTCAAAATTGTCAAAATTGTCAAAATTGTCAAAATTGTCAAAATTGTCAAAATTGTCAAAATTGTCAAAATTGTCAAAATTGTCAAAATTGTCAAAATTGTCAAAATTGTCAAAATTGTCAAAATTGTCAAAATTGTCAAAATTGTCAAAATTGTCAAAATTGTCAAAATTGTCAAAATTGTCAAAATTGTCAAAATTGTCAAAATTGTCAAAATTGTCAAAATTGTCAAAATTGTCAAAATTGTCAAAATTGTCAAAATTGTCAAAATTGTCAAAATTGTCAAAATTGTCAAAATTGTCAAAATTGTCAAAATTGTCAAAATTGTCAAAATTGTCAAAATTGTCAAAATTGTCAAAATTGTCAAAATTGTCAAAATTGTCAAAATTGTCAAAATTGTCAAAATTGTCAAAATTGACAAAATTGTCAAAAATGTCAAAATTGTCAAAATTGTCAATATTGTCAAAATTGTCAAAATTGTCAAAATTGTCAAAATTGTCAAAATTGTCAAAATTGTCAAAATTGTCAAAATTGTCAAAATTGTCAAAATTGTCAAAATTGTCAAAATTGTCAAAATTGTCAAAATTGTCAAAATTGTCAAAATTGTCAAAATTGTCAAAATTGTCAAAATTGTCAAAATTGTCAAAATTGTCAAAATTGTCAAAATTGTCAAAATTGTCAAAATTGTCAAAATTGTCAAAATTGTCAAAATTGTCAAAATTGTCAAAATTGTCAAAATTGTCAAAATTGTCAAAATTGTCAAAATTGTCAAAATTGTCAAAATTGTCAAAATTGTCAAAATTGTCAAAATTGTCAAAATTGTCAAAATTGTCAAAATTGTCAAAATTGTCAAAATTGTCAAAATTGTCAAAATTGTCAAAATTGTCAAAATTGTCAAAATTGTCAAAATTGTCAAAATTGTCAAAATTGTCAAAATTGTCAAAATTGTCAAAATTGTCAAAATTCTCAAAATTGTCAAAATTGTCAAAATTGTCAAAATTGTCAAAATTGTCAAAATTGTCAAAATTGTCAAAATTGTCAAAATTGTCAAAATTGTCAAAATTGTCAAAATTGTCAAAATTGTCAAAATTGTCAAAATTGTCAAAATTGTCAAAATTGTCAAAATTGTCAAAATTGTCAAAATTGTCAAAATTGTCAAAATTGTCAAAATTGTCAAAATTGTCAAAATTGTCAAAATTGTCAAAATTGTCAAAATTGTCAAAATTGTCAAAATTGTCAAAATTGTCAAAATTGTCAAAATTGTCAAAATTGTCAAAATTGTCAAAATTGTCAAAATTCTCAAAATTGTCAAAATTGTCAAAATTCTCAAAATTGTCAAAATTGTCAAAATTGTCAAAATTGTCAAAATTGTCAAAATTGTCAAAATTGTCAAAATTGTCAAAATTGTCAAAATTGTCAAAATTGTCAAAATTGTCAAAATTGTCAAAATTGTCAAAATTGTCAAAATTGTCAAAATTGTCAAAATTGTCAAAATTGTCAAAATTGTCAAAATTGTCAAAATTGTCAAAATTGTCAAAATTGTCAAAATTGTCAAAATTGTCAAAATTGTCAAAATTGTCAAAATTGTCAAAATTGTCAAAATTGTCAAAATTGTCAAAATTGTCAAAATTGTCAAAATTGTCAAAATTGTCAAAATTGACAAAATTGACAAAATTGACAAAATTGTCAAAATTGTCAAAATTGTCAAAATTGTCAAAATTGTCAAAATTGTCAAAATTGTCAAAATTGTCAAAATTGTCAAAATTGTCAAAATTGTCAAAATTGTCAAAATTGTCAAAATTGTCAAAATTGTCAAAATTGTCAAAATTGTCAAAATTGTCAAAATTGTCAAAATTGTCAAAATTGTCAAAATTGTCAAAATTGTCAAAATTGTCAAAATTGTCAAAATTGTCAAAATTGTCAAAATTGTCAAAATTGTCAAAATTGTCAAAATTGTCAAAATTGTCAAAATTGTCAAAATTGTCAAAATTGTCAAAATTGTCAAAATTGTCAAAATTGTCAAAATTGTCAAAATTGTCAAAATTGTCAAAATTGTCAAAATTGTCAAAATTGTCAAAATTGTCAAAATTGTCAAAATTGTCAAAATTGTCAAAATGTCAAAATTGTCAAAATTGTCAAAAATGTCAAAATTGTCAAAATTGTCAATATTGTCAAAATTGTCAAAATTGTCAAAATTGTCAAAATTGTCAAAATTGTCAAAATTGTCAAAATTGTCAAAATTGTCAAAATTGTCAAAATTGTCAAAATTGTCAAAATTGTCAAAATTGTCAAAATTGTCAAAATTGTCAAAATTGTCAAAATTGTCAAAATTGTCAAAATTGTCAAAATTGTCAAAATTGTCAAAATTGTCAAAATTGTCAAAATTGTCAAAATTGTCAAAATTGTCAAAATTGTCAAAATTGTCAAAATTGTCAAAATTGTCAAAATTGTCAAAATTGTCAAAATTGTCAAAATTGTCAAAATTGTCAAAATTGTCAAAATTGTCAAAATTGTCAAAATTGTCAAAATTGTCAAAATTGTCAAAATTGTCAAAATTGTCAAAATTGTCAAAATTGTCAAAATTGTCAAAATTGTCAAAATTGTCAAAATTGTCAAAATTGTCAAAATTGTCAAAATTGTCAAAATTGTCAAAATTGTCAAAATTGTCAAAATTGTCAAAATTGTCAAAATTGTCAAAATTGTCAAAATTGTCAAAATTGTCAAAATTGTCAAAATTGTCAAAATTGTCAAAATTGTCTAAAGTAAAGAGTAAAGAGTAAAGAGTAAAGAGTAAAGAGTAAAGAGTAAAGAGTAAAGAGTAAAGAGTAAAGAGTAAAGAGTAAAGAGTAAAGAGTAAAGAGTAAAGAGTAAAGAGTAAAGAGTAAAGAGTAAAGAGTAAAGAGTAAAGAGTAAAGAGTAAAGAGTAAAGAGTAAAGAGTAAAGAGTAAAGAGTAAAGAGTAAAGAGTAAAGAGTAAAGAGTAAAGAGTAAAGAGTAAAGAGTAAAGAGTAAAGAGTAAAGAGTAAAGAGTAAAGAGTAAAGAGTAAAGAGTAAAGAGTAAAGAGTAAAGAGTAAAGAGTAAAGAGTAAAGAGTAAAGAGTAAAGAGTAAAGAGTAAAGAGTAAAGAGTAAAGAGTAAAGAGTAAAGAGTAAAGAGTAAAGAGTAAAGAGTAAAGAGTAAAGAGTAAAGAGTAAAGAGTAAAGAGTAAAGAGTAAAGAGTAAAGAGTAAAGAGTAAAGAGTAAAGAGTAAAGAGTAAAGAGTAAAGAGTAAAGAGTAAAGAGTAAAGAGTAAAGAGTAAAGAGTAAAGAGTAAAGAGTAAAGAGTAAAGAGTCAAGAGTAAAGAGCAAAAGAAAGAAAGGCATTTAGTTTAACCCTCAAAGCCGTTTCAGTTTAAACAAAAGATAAAATGGTCCAATTTTGTATCCAGCAAAGAGCACGGATACGGTAACCCGATTAGCCTAAACAAAAGTAACAAAAGTTTAGTCACAATGAATTTTACCGCCATGTTTTTGTGTACATTTGCGCACAAGTTCTGATTACGTACGTTTTACCAAACCGGCACAAAGTAGTAATCTTTTGAGTACACACACACACATACACACATACACCCACACTGTCTTCGCACACACATCGAGGGAAAACTTTTACCTGCAGAATACAGTGTGTGTTGGTGTGTCTGTCAGTGTACGTTCTTTATTTGCACAATAGGGGACGATCGTTGTGGTGGTACAAGTGTGTGCATGTGTACAAGATGTGATTAATGTTCCACTCCTGAATCACAAACAATGGCAATTGTTCAAGTGGATTTCCATCCAACTTTGGTTCTTCTCTCTTTCTCTCGAGGAGAAGCGAGGAAAAACTTTACCGCAAACTTGTGTAAGTGCCGGGTCCCTTCGTGTGAGTGTTGGTGTTTGTCAGTTTGCAATGGAAATTAAATTATTTCAATTCCAAAGTCTGACGTCGTGGTTTTGTTAGAATTTTGTTGTGAAAGCAAAATAGAAACAATATAACATTATTATAAAAATATGATACAGAAATAAGTTTGTTACACCAAAAAAATATTTTTATCAATCTTAAATTAACCTATCTAAACGCCGTTGCCAGACTTTCGATTTGACTTTTGAAATTGAGAGCCAAATTCGGCGGTGGTGGGGCGAGGCCGCTGCGGTCGTTAGTCCCTCCCGACGGATGTCTACGGCGAAGGAACCCGTTTCTCCGGTTTCGCAGTGGGACAGCTAGCTCAGAAATCATAATTTAAACTTGGCCGTCTTACCTCGGTTCGGAGCCATGTGGTGTACAGCTGTTTACTCAAAACTTTCAGAACTCTGTATGGGTTCGGATGAATTGCACTGTGAGAATAAAAAATGTGTTGTTTATTGTTTAAAATAGGGTTTAAAATAGGGTTAAAAATAGGGGTTTTTATAGGTTATTTCTAAGAAATTTTCAAAATTTTCAGACAGGTGAAAAATGATGAAATAACCTGGATAATCGTATGTTAAAGTTATAGAAAACACTTTTTCTACTTTATTTTATATTGTTCTCCAACCAACTGAAGAAGAAAAGAAAATGTATTCTTTACCAAACTTTAACATAATACAAATAGAAAATATATACTAAAATTCATTCTTCTTTAAAGAAAGATAACATTGTTCTAGAAATGACATAACCTACCGAACAAAGCATTAAAGTTTTAGGTGATTCGCTTTCATTTTATCTCTTTATAGGATTATCTATAATCAAAACAAGATTTGTCTTGTGCGGCCAAAAAACAACGTTAATTATCTTCGACATTTTGCAGTACTTTTAAAGCCTAATTTGACTTTTTTAAGTTTTCTTCGATGTCCTGAAAATTTTGTCAAAGAAGCAAACATTTTTTTCTGTGACAAAATGTTATTGACTTAAAGCATAGACAGACCAGGAAAAAAAAGAATTTTTTTTTAGCAAAAAAAGTAAATCACAGAAATCATCATGCAAATTTTCACAAAGACCATCGAATCATCAAACTTTTTGAAAATTTTATGGGATTTTTTTTAATATTTCGAAAGAACCTATTACGGCTTATGTTTGAAGTAAATTTAAAAATAAATATAGATGATATGCATGTGCATTAAACTTAACTAAAAGCAACATTCTTAGAAATTGTTATTATTTTAGGACGAAGAATAACTGTAATCCTACTACCTTTCGTATTTTGTGATAGCAAAAAAAATCTAGCTTTTTTTCTAGATTTGTTTACTTAAAAAAAAACTTTTTTTTGTCTTTCTTCTTTGAATAGATTCATCTGTTTTAATGCTGTATACTTCGATTTTCAATTGAAATCTAATTTAATTTGTTTGATAAACGATTTGAAATATAACCATACCTCTGACAATCAATTTTTTTTATTGCAATATGTGTATCAAATGGTTGCATTTTTGTCATTCATTTCGAATGTCTTATTTTTTTTTTGAAAATTTGTATTATTTTATTAAACACTGAAAATTTCACAAAACTACGTATTTCTGAAAAAATGCTCAAAATTTCAGTGTTTTTTTTTTGCAAAATGGGTGTCAAATGATCTGAAATTTTTCATAAATTTTGCGTGTAATAAAAACTTTTTTGGAAAATACTCAAAATTTTATTTTTTCACAAAGCTTCAAATGATCGGAGTTTTTTCATACATTTCGAATTTAATAATAACCTTTTTGAAAATACTCAAAATTTTCCCAAAATTTTGTACTTTTGAAAAAAACACTCAAAATTTCAGCTGGGTAGCAAATGATCGGAACTTTTTCAAACATTTCGAATTTTTGAAACTTTAAACTTTTGAGTATTTTTTTAAATACATAGTTTTGTGAAAATTTTGATTTTTTTGAAAAAATCCTGATTGTTTGATATCCAAATTGTACAAAAATGAAATTTGAGTATTTTCAAAAAAAAGTGTTACAACTATCGTAATGCATGAAAAAATCCCAATCGATTAATATCCAAATTGTAAAAAATGAAATTTTGAGTGTTTTTTTTCGAAAGTATGCTACATATATATAGTTTCGTGAAAATGTTTAGTTTTTTTCAAAAAATAATACTATATTCGCAATTTATGAAAAAATCGCAACCATTTGACACCTATATAAAAAACTGAAACTTTGAGTATTTTTTCGAAAATACTTAGTTTTGTGAAATTTTTCAATATGTTCAAAAAATGTTGTTATTACATTCGAAATGCACAAAAAATTCCAAGCACTGTGAAAAAGTGAAATTTTGAGTATTTTTTTTAAATACGTAGTTTTGTGATTTTTTATTTTTTTCAAAAAAATGTGTTTCTAACTTTCAAAATGCATGAAAGAATCCCGATTTTGATACCCATTATGCACAAAACTGAAATTTGGAGTATTTTTTTTCGAAAATACGTAGTTTTGTGAAAATTTTGAGTATTTTCCACAAATATCATTGTGTTCGAAATGTATGAAAAATGTATCATATCGGTTTCAAAACACTATATTTTTTATGTTAGTATGATTTTTCAAACGATCAAAGCCAATGTCTCCCATTAAGCCAAAATCCCATAAGCTGTGTGCTTCAGTTAAGCACTGGAAAGCTCGGGTGTAAGCCATACGGTCTAAAGGACAATGCGTTGAATGGACAAATGATCGAATGTAGGCAAAAGATCTAAAGTTCAAAAGGACAAATGGTTGAAAATGGGAAAAGTCTTAAAGCAAACACGCTGGAAAGTAATCTAAAAATAATCTTTTTCTTTTATTTTTTTCTTCATTCTGTCTTAATTACCATAGTTTCTAGTTTAATTTTAAATTTGATTCAATTCCTTTTTATGGAACTTATTCTTGTTGTTGCAATATTTTATAAGAATTCGTATTTTTTCAAGCATGACACTAGTTTGACTGAGAAATTTCTCAACATTTAAATAAAATTCTACATTTTGTCATATATTCCAAAATGTTTCTGAAAACAATAAGTGCTTAATAAATGCTTCTTTTAAAATCAGTTATTCAATATTAAACTATAGTATAATAAATTCGTTAAAAATGTTGAACAATCCCTGACTGTTCAATCTCAAATAAAATCGCTATCAAATTGTAAGGTTCCATAGAAACAGAATCAATAAAACGATCAATTAAAACAAATATTTGTAAATTAACTTACAGAGCTTTTTCATTCAATTTTTAAAACATATAGAACGCACTGAAACTTTAAAAAATCCTTGTACCACAGATTGGAACTTATTTTTTACAAAAAGTCACGATTTATTAGAAAATTTGCAATTTATTGACACAGGCACAAATTATGCCTTAAGCATAATCTCTTTTAGCTTCAAATTTTGGAAATTTAGGTTAATATTAGTTCGAAAGTGTATTTTTACGAAATCGTGTTTACTAAGTTGTAAGTAACTAGTTGTTAGTTACAAATTAGTGGTATGAGATCTTTTAAAATGCCGAATGAATATGTTTTCATTTATATGTGCTAATTCATCAGAAAATCAGGTGGTCTTAATTTATCGCAAATTTAATACACAATTTGAATGACGTGCGTTTGAATGTTTTATAAAAAAATAAGCAAAAAAAATACATTGAATGCTCTGAATAATATTTTTTTAAGCATCGAAACTAGGGGAAATATGCCCATTTTAATCACTCTAAGCCGTTCGACCAATTTTCATCACTTTTGCCGTTTCCGCCATAAAATCAACATTTTTAGATGTATCAACAATGGAGAGTTGCTTGCTCACTTTTGTTTGAGCTATTTATTGCTTTGGAACAGTCAAAAACACTTTATGAAAGCTGTAATTCATGATCAAAGTGCTGATAGGCCGATAATAGAAATAGGCTGAGAAAGGGTATAGTTCCCCTACAAGGCAAATGTATTTATTTTGGCAACTTAAATACTGTCCTTAAATTTGATTTTTTGACTTAAAACCATAATGATGTTGGTTGGGTGTTGGGTGATATTACTATTTTTTATTATTTTTATTGTCATGATAATAATGGCTATCAAATTATGCGGAAGTACTTAACTCATACATGTTAAGCATAAGCATTGGATTACAATATTTGAGAGCAAACAGGAATATTAGAAAGTTCAATTTGTAAAAAGAATTTAACTATTGTAAATTCTTACTTAAAACTGCCAACAGTGTACAATTTGATTCCCTGAAAGAAAAAAAAACAGCACGACGAACCGAGCCCCGACATCCAACTGGAGCCAAACAATGATGACAATAATCAGCCTTCGGGGGCCAATAAAAGTTTGCAGTCTTGTGAGCCGAGCGTTGGCATCCAGCACACCAGACTCGGAACGGCACACGTCCGTCCCCCGGGGGTGGCTGCAGCCCCGTCGTACCTGTCTGAGTACCCTTAAAGTTCTTCAAACTCCAAAAAAGGACGTGTACCTCTTTCACTCTCTGTGATGGAACGCCACGGTTGCCACGGCGTCACCGTGATTAATTTTGATTACAGACATGCTATTAAAACAAATTTGAGCTTATTTGGAGCTCGTACATGGAAATCACATCCATCCACGTGTTTGGTGCCACGTGTTCGCTTTCGGGTTTTGCGAAAGGGATCGAGCAAGATTTACTTTAATGGGGAGGAAAATTTACCTACACACACACACACGCCGAGTGTATAGTTTTGAGAGTCTTCACAAGAAAAGGGGGCTTCATGTTCGCTTAATTTATTCCATTAGTTTTGGAAGTTTCCCCCCTACCTGTACCTTGAAGACCTGATTCTGTGAAGGATTGTCATTGAAATCTCTGGAAATTTGGAGTTTTTAATTTTAAATGTGAAATTCATAACACAGTCATAATTAACAACCTATCAATAAACACCAAATCGAACACCACTAACTAATGAGCAATAAAAATTATTCAAAGAATTGAGTTTCGTCGAACTGAAAGTGTTTTGCAAGTTTTCCGGCCATACACATTCTCGGAAGAGCACACCGTTCGTTGCCTAATTTGTCGGAAAGGTCATGCAAATCGAGTTGCCGGAGGGGACCACCAGCAACTCGAAAGTCGAAAGTTTATATTTGCTCGATTTGGTCTGGCACCTTTGCTGAGAGGATGGGAAGGGGAAGGGGACGTGGAGGGTGTTGTTTTGCCGTGTATCGTAATTTAGTGCCACACCGGGATACGCGACGGTGACACACATCCTTCGGGGCGGATAATTTTCGGGGGGAAGTGAAGGCTTATGGGTGGGATTCGGTGTTGTTTGATTTTTCGGTTAAGTTGCCAAGGATTCGTGCGTAAGACCTAAAGGTCGGGAGTTAATTGAGTGAATCAGGGGAGAGGTGATTTATGACGATAGTTGAAGTGGGCGAGGTTTTGTCATAAGTGGAATTTGTGTTTATGCAATAAAAAATAGCAGTATCCTTTTTTATATTTTAGAATATATTTTCAAATCTTTTATTACTTAAATAAAATTGTTTCTAATAGACTTCCTAGGCGAACAATTCGTCACGAATACCGGTAATGGATTTCATTTAGATGTTTATTTTATTTTACTTTTTGGGGACATCCTTATAACTTGAAAGACATCTCGTTATTCTCACATTCGATTATTATATCTTATTCGCGGTCTCCTACAAAAGGCCAAATCTCGAATGGCCGAAATTCAAAAGGCCTAATTACTCGAAAGGCGGAATTCTCATAAGGCCGAATCCCAAAAGGCCGAATCCCAAAATCTCGAATCTCATAAGGCAAATCGTGCCCAAAAAGGCGAACGCATTCCGAACTCCTTTATGGGCGCGGTTTGTTATTATTATTTTTATAAGCCATAGTAATGTAATGAACATTGGTTTCAAAATAAAGAAGGCATAACTTTCTAGCATTGCTGCTGACTAAATTTTAAAAGTTTCTATTTATTCACCGCAAAAAATTAATTGTAATTATTTGAATTCATTTAAATACTTGGTGACGAATGATCAAATTTAGATTATCGTCACCATAATTCAATGAACAACAAGATTGAAACATTTTTGAAATGCTTTAATTAATTCTACTCTTCTCACTTGTATGCATGGTAACAATATTATCGGTGAAGATATACAGAATGTACTCATTATGTACTTATTTCGCTTAAAATTATAAAAAAAGAACACACTAGTTTACTGAATCTTTAAGATATTCAAAGAAAATAGTGAAAATATAAACAAAATTCTGAATTCCATAATCATTTTGCCTTTCTAGACATTCGGCCTTTTGAGATGTTCTGACTTATGGGCAAAAAACAAATTTCGGCCTTTTGAACTTTGACCTTTTGAGGCAATCCCATTATTCGTGTTTAGCAAATTTCTTGTTGTTGATGAAGATAAATAAGATGAAAACAAATTATGATACTATTAGTTTACCCATTTTTCAGTTAACTTTATTTTCATATAAACTTAAATTAAAAAAAAAACACACATTATTGATTTTTTTAATAAAAAAACGTTTCTTAATCCACCAGGTAGGTGGATGGTGCCTTCCTCACATTTACAAAGTAATAATGGAAATAAGTTTAAGAAAAAAATATATACCAGATACAGACTTTTCCAGAAAACATGCAGACTCTCATTTGAAGCAATGTGGCAACCGGGCGTTTCGCATCTGGCGCGACTCTCGCACGTAAACCCGGCTTTTAGAGGTTATGCAAAAAATCACCCTTTTTTGTATCTACAAAAATCTTCTTCTTGGCATAACTTTTTGAATACTTCACTAAACAAAATAAAATTTAATAGGGTCTTAGGGGACCCCAAAACGAACAGAATAAGGTAGATCCGGCGAAAATCGGTTCAGTCAGTTCTGAGATAATCATGTGGAAAAAAATCGAGTATACACACATCCCCACAGACATTTGTTCAGAATTTGATTCTGAGTCGATAGGATTTTATAGCCTTGCCTCAGTGAGGTGAGGAACGAAAAAATCAACTTTTGAGTCTTACAGATATATCAACAAAAAATATTTCTGTTTAAGATGATAAAGCTTATTCCAATTATTTTTCAAAATCAATTTTTATTTTTCAAATTCATTTTTAAAGTAAACCCAAATTTGCAATTCCTTATTTGTTCGATAAGCTTTTTGAAAATATTTGTATTGCAACTTCATTGTGAACTTTTAAATATCATTATGATTGAACGGTGAATTGACTAAGCACATGGACGATTAACTTAAAATCCCAATCAAAGGGTATTCTTCAATTAAAAAAAAAACTTTTTATGCAGCTCGTTGCAAAATTTGTTTTTTTTCAGCACTCCCCGAGCAGACGGAAATAACTTGGGAATAACATTTTTTGATATTTAAAAATACTAGACCAATAACACTTTATGTTATTAATAACCAGATTTGTTATTCGTCGTTATGATTTTTTTGTTATTGGATTGTTATTGTAATAACAGACAAATAACATTTTAAGTTATTCTTCGAACAAATCTTTGTTATTATTTTTTGTTATTTTAACAACTAATCCGATCATCCCAATAACAGTTGGCGGTATTCTTCCATAACAAAAAATGTTATTCCAAAGTTGTTTTGGCTTTCAATCAATATCAGAACAATAACAAATTTTGTTATGATAACATAAACTGTTATTTAACCCTTGTGCAAAAATGGGTTTTTCAAGAAGAATCCATAACAATTTCTGTTATTTTAACAGTATTTGTTATTGAAATGGCATGAATTTAGTTATTACCGTCTGATCGGGTCATTTGAATCAGTTAACCTCTTTGAATAAACTGGTCCCTAAAAAATATTCTCTTTTTGTTTTTGCAAAAAAAATATTGTTTATATAGCTTAGCAAATTCTTAAAAAAATAAAGAACTTTGGACCATGAAAATTTTAAATGTATTTAAATACAAATAAACATCTAATTACATTTAAATGCAAAAAAGTCTCTTTTGAAATATTAGGTCCGAATATAAAAAAAATTCAATAAATTGAAAAATTTTACAAAGATATCATTATTCAACATTGAAAATTGGACTGATAACTCGAACAGATGGTAATTACTAAATTCATGTCTTTTTAATAACAAATACTGTTAAAATAACAAAAAGTGTAATGGATTGTTTTTGAAAAATCATTTTTTTGCATCAGAGTTTAATAACAGTTCATGATATCATAACAAAATTTGTTATTGTTCTGATATTGATTGAAAGCCAAAACAACTTTGGAATAATTTTTTTTGTTATGGAAGAATACCTCAAACTGTTATTTGGTTGATCGGATTAGTTGTTAAAATAACAAAAAAAAATAACAAAGATTTGTTCGAAGAATCATTAAAAATGTTAATAGTCCGTTATAACAATAGCAATCCCATAACAAAAAAAAATCATAACGATGAATAACAAATTTTGTTATAAATGACATAAAATGTCATTGGCCGAGTATTTTCAAATATATATAAAAAAAATCCAAGTGATTTCTGTCTGCTCGGGAATTGCCGTGATATTGTCAAGTGAAAATTGAAGCAAGATGGAAACCACTTGGGAAATAACATGTTTTTTTTTTATTTTAATTGCTTCTAATCAATTTATCCTAACTTCCCATTCCGAAAACGAATATTAAAGACGATCTCTTCGATTTTTTTTGGAAATTAACGCTTAAAAGGATCTCAAATGTATTTATTTCTACTTGACACCAATCATTAATAGGTGTATTTGTCAAACAGATTAAGTTTTTTTTTTGAGATTTGTTTTTATTACATTAAAATTGTGTTAAATATTTCAAATAAATTCTTTTTTCTCCGATACTAAGAAATTGTCCATCCATGAACTATGGATCAAGAGATGCGCTTTTTGGTTGAACCAATTTTGAAAATCTGAAACAACTCAAATTTTTAATTTTGCTTTGAAATCCTCAAAAATTCAAAACCGATTGATTTCAGGAGCCTCGTATATTTTTTTAATTTATTTGATAAAAAACAAGACTAAAATAATTTCTTTTTTGATAATCTGCAATGTTTTTTTCAGTTTTTTACACTTTTTTTTGTTATTTTTCTAAATTTTCTTATTTTTCGCTTAAAAATATTGTATTTTGAAAATGCAAATAAAAAAATATCCAAATTTTGAAATAGAAAGCATCGCAAAATGCTGCATAAATCATTACTCTAAAGCTTCTATCAAAATATTGCAAAATATCATTAAATATGTTTAAAAAACCTAAGCTTTTACGTGTTTTTTAGATTTTGTCTCATAATTTAAATTTTTTAAAAGATTAAAATGTCTTTACTCAATTGCAATTGCAAATGCATAGATAACTTTATTACATATTTTCTGTACAGCTTCAATCAATGTAATTAGTTTTTAATAAAATTTAAATCATTATTTGAATTGATTTAACCAACAGGGTCACAAGGATGTCCTATGTAGCGGTTGCTTTGAATAATTTTAAGATTTATGATTTGTAAGATTTAAGATTTTTTTTTTTGATAAAAACTAGATTTTGCCTTCATCATTTTCGGGCAAATTTAAAAAAAGAGAGGGGTCACAATTTGAAATGAAAATTGCAATGGAATAAATGGAATAAATGAAACAAATAAGTAAAAGAAATCATTTTCCGTTATATTAAGGACAGTTAAAATTTTAATTTAAATATTTTCAAGATTTCCCCAAAAAATAATGTAGCAAAAAAAAACTTATTTTAATAAAAAAATAAACATCTACAATATTTTATTAACTATAAAGAATACGTTCAATGAATTTAAAATTTTGTGTTCACAATTGCGAAAACTTTTGTAAAAATACTTTCATCAATTTAATTAAATTTGAAAATTTTTGACTGTGGCACAGCTATAATAATGTTTGAAAACATTTTGTTATACTTTTTGTTTAAAAAATAGGAAATTGCATTTTCAGATTCTTCGAACAATGATCTACTAGGAGAAGGTAAAATATGTTTGTAAATAATAAATATTATGTGTTTTTGAAACATAATTAAAAGAATATTTTCTTATAGGAACTTTCAGTAAAACTTTTGATTCGTTCTTAAAATTCAGTTAAAAATGCAATATAAATCAATAATTTTATATTTAAAAAAACTGGTTTCAACGAATTTCAGGCTTTATATGCATTTTGTAAAAGGCTTAACTTAAATAACTAAATATTAACATGGATGTTCTTCTTAAAAACTATTTCAGCAACCTTAGTGACGTATAAGTAAAATGATAAAAATAAATTTTTAACACCCTAAAACTGATTTAAACAAGAAAACTTATAATTATTTAAGTCACCCCGAAATCAAATCAAGAATTCTTAACATTAATCTCGAGCAAAGCCTTACCGATTGGAAAATATTCTAAAAATAAATTGAAATCCTATCAATGTCCCCCGGTTTCCTATATTTGAATAATTTTAAAAAATATGGAACAAAAATATTTGAGGTTAGTGATACCTTCAAAGTCATTGTGTTGTAAAAAGAAAATGATTTTTTTGTTGAATGTTGCAAAAAATCACCACCACCAACTGACCCAGGGTCCCACAAACTTTCCGCTTCTCAACCAACTCAGCTCAGATAATTTAAGAACAGGAGTTATTAAGTGCGGTCTCGTACAGCTGCTAAATCATCCCTATCTCGCCGACACCTTGGAGAAGCGAGAGAGTTATTTCTGTTTATTCATACCTTTCTCATTCCTCGCCAGGTTAAGGAAGGTGTGGTTGAAATCGTTGGAAAAACTTTTGCTTCATTCCTCATCATTATGCTACACGGCCGTAATCCGGGGTGGTTTTTTTTCGATTTATTTTTTTGCTTCTCCTCCGATGACGACTGAGGGGAATCCCTTCACTTGTTAAGGGGAGATGATTTCCGGGGGTCAGCTGCGTGATGGGAAATTTAATGCTAAGCCCGGGTTTTAAGTCCTTGGAAATAAGGGACGACTTCAAAGGGCGTTTCAAAACTGGAGAAAGGTCAGGCCCGGGGTTCTGTCATAAATCATCGAGATGATTCATTGTCGTAGACGCTTCCGGAAAAGGTGCTAAATATTTAAACTAATTTTGCCAACCGGGAAGGGCAGGAAACAAAGTGTTGAGCTTTAAACATTCAAATCGTGGCACAATATACGGCGACGTGTGATGAGTGTGAAACAGTCGTAACTTTTCCCCCAAAAAGCTTTATAATTGATTTGGCGCTTTCCAGAGTAAGTTTCCCGCACACGTGGATGTTTGAATAATCCTCTTTTGGCCTTCCGGATCACTGCTTCAGCTGTGCTATGTAGGAAAACATTGCATATCTCTTACGATGATGCTCTCTTCCTGGGCATACATTACTCACTCAAATACCCAAGTCGGAAAGTGAACTTTCCGCAACTTTCCTTCGTATTTTTTTCGTGTGCTTACTTCTTTTGCTGTTGTCTGCAGCTTTGGACAGCAAGAGCGATGTTCTTGGAGGAAAACGTGAACTTGTAACGGAACTCTGGAGTAACATTTTAAAACGGTGTCTTTTTTCTTGCATGACTTTTAATTTAAAAATCTATCAAATCAAACAAAACAGATAATTCATAAAAAAATTGTGTCACATTCACCCACTATCAACTACTCGCAAGATTTCTATCCCGTCAAACCTAGCCAGGGGAGAGCAACGAGCTGAGTCGAGCTTTCAAACTTAACGTCAATATTTTATAAGTCTCTCGTTGCATCTCCAGTCGCTTCCGCGCTTGCACACGCTCGTGGAATGCAGGACTCAGTCTTTTTGACACCGTAAGAATGTGCGATATGCTCAGAGCGGTATATTTTGAAAAGAAGTTGTCAGAGTTGATGTTGAAGTTGATATTGTTTTAGACATGATCTTATAATTTCAGAGTAAAAAAATTATTGTGATTGTTTTTTGATGCATATCTATTAAATAAACATGTTTTTTTTTGTACAAAATTAAAACTCTTTAAAAAATTGAAATTAATTTTGAAATTATTTAAAGGTTTAAAGGTTTAAATAAAAAATAAAAAATTTGAAAAATAATTAATTTTATTATCAGCTATATTCAAAACTTTGAAAGTAGATTCATATCTAGGTGTGAGTTTAAACGTAGATAGAATGGTCGATTTTTATGCAAATATGAAAATTTCCAGATTGTTTATTAGGGTGGGTACGTTTTTCAAAAAGTTCTCGGATCAAGTTTTAGTATGGTTCCCCTTGTAGGGCATGCCCATAGGGACTTTCATGCCAAATATCAGCTCATTTGGTTGTAAACTGGCTGCGCGCATCAGGGTTAAAGTTTACATGGGAATTACTATGGGAAATTGGAACTTTTTGTTCAAACGCTCCTACAGGCCTGTGAAAATCACGCGCCAACTTCTGGTATGGTCAGGCCTATGGGGAATGGTCTGGAGAACACTTTTCCCGAAGAGAGCATATGGATTCGTTGTCCCTAGACCTGGCGCATCGGCAAACAATCCGATGTCTCCGGAATCAACGGTTTTCCCTCAAAAAGCATCAAATTTTCCTTAGCATGCTTTGAAAGCTTGATGAACATCGCGACGCCATACGTCAGGCAGCTACCACGTGGGTGAGAAACGGCTGGAATATTTAATTGCAAACCTTTTTTTAACTAGAAAATGATCATTTCGAGTAATCCTGACATTATTTAGTCGAATTCAGAATCTTAGCATAGCGAATTTGTATTTTTTTGCAAATATTTCAACCACGTGGTAGCTGCCTGACGTATGGCGTCGCGGTGTTCATCAAGCTTTCATAGCATGCTAAGGAAAATTTGATGCTTTTTGAGGGAAAACCGTTGATTCCGGAGACATCGGATTGTTTGCCAATGCGCCAGGTCTAGGGACAACGAATCCATATGCTCTCTTCGGGAAAAGTGTTCTCCAGACCATTCCCCATAGGCCTGACCATACCAGAAATTGGCGCGTGATTTTCCCAGGCCTGTAGGAGCGTTTGAACAAAAAGTTCCAATTTCCAATAGTAATTCCCATGTAAACTTTAACCCTGATGCGCGCAGCAAGTTTACAACCAAATGAGCTGATATTTGGCATGAAAGTCCCTATGGGCATGCCCTACAAGGGGAACCATACTAAAACTTGATCCGAGAACTTTTTGAAAAACGTACCCACCCTATTGTTTATACTTGATCAATTAATCTTTAGATTTTTGAATAAGACCTGAAATTGTCATTTTATGTACTTTTTTTTCACTATAAATTGAACCGATAATTTTAATAGAAATATTTAAAAAAAAACTAGCCATAGCTTCAACATTTGCATGGGAAAAGTTGTTTTGCAATCATTAGTTTTCAAGAATGTAAGATTTGACGAAAACAAAAAAACTTAGCGAAAAAAACATTTTGCGATAATAACCATCGAAAATATTAAAAAATTACTAAGACTTTTGAATCAACTTAAACATGATTAAAATGATTCTAAACGCAGGGGAATGCATTTTAAATTGATTTCAGCTGATTGCATTAGGGTAATTCTCCGCCAACTCACACAGCAGTTGCCCCGACCCCTCTTCGATTTGCGTGAAACTTTGTCCTAAGGGGTAACTTTTGTCCCTGATCACGAATCCGAGGTCCGTTTTTTGATATCTCGTGACGGAGGGGCGGTACGACCCCTTCCATTTTGAACATGCGAAAAAGAGGTGTTTTTCAATAATTTGCAGCCTGAAACGGTGATGAGATAGAAATTTGGTGTCAAAGGGACTTTTATGTAAAATTAGACGCCCGATTTGATGGCGTACTCAGAATTCCGAAAACGTATTTTCATCGAAAAAACACTAAAAAGTTTTAAAAATTCTCCCATTTTCCGTTACTCGACTGTAAAAATTTTGGAACATGTCATTTTATGGGAAATTTAATGTACTTTTCGAATCTACATTGTCCCAGAAGGGTCATTTTTCATTTAGAACAAAATTTTTCATTTTAAAATTTCGTGTTTTTCTAACTTTGCAGGGTTATTTTTAGAGTGTAACAATGTTCTACAAAGTTGTAGAGCAGACAATTACAAAATTTTAATATATATACATAAGGGTTTTGCTTATAAACATCACAAGTTATCACGATTTTACGAAAAAAGTTTTAAAAAGTTGGTCGTCATCGATCATGGCCGTTCATGGTCACCCGCGACAGACACGGACGACGAAACAAAGAGAAACGCAAAAAGTAACTTTTTCAAAACTTTTTTTCGTAAAATCGCGATAACTCGTGATGTTTATAAGCAAACCCCTTATGTCTATATATCAATTTTTTGTAATTGTCTGCTCTACAACTTTGTAGAACATTGTTACACTCTAAAAAATAACCCTGCAAAGTTAGAAAAACACGAAATTTTAAAATGAAAAATTTTGTTCTAAATGAAAAATGACCCTTCTGGGACAATGTAGATTCGAAAAGTACATTAAATTTCCCATAAAATGACATGTTTCAAAATTTTTACAGTCGAGTAACGGAAAATGGGAGAATTTTTAAAACTTTTTAGTGTTTTTCGATGAAAATACGTTTTTCGGAATTCTGAGTACGCCATCAAATCGGGCGTCTAATTTTACATAAAAGTCCCTTTGACACCAAATTTCTATCTCATCACCGTTTCAGGCTGCAAATTATTGAAAACACCTCTTTTTCGCATGTTCAAAAATGGAAGGTCGTACCGCCCTCCGTCACGAGATATCAAAAAACGGACCTCGGATTCGTGATCAGGGACAAAAGTTACCCCTTAGGACAAAGTTTCACGCAAATCGAAGAGGGGTCGGGGCAACTTTTCCCGATTTCGTGTGAGTTGGTAGAGAATTACCCATTAAACTTTCATTGAAATTTTTAAGTTTAAAAAAATGTTTTCTTGCCCCCTGATTTTTCGGGCCAATTTTGAAGGGGGGGGGGAGCAGAAACTTTATATAAATTGTTATCAGCCTAAAAAATTTTAATATAGTAGATGAATAATCGAATGAAAATGTTGGTCTTTTTTTTAAGGTGATATTGCTACAGTTTTTATTTTTCCAAAATAACATTGTCCGTTTTTATTTTGATATTTTTTTGTCTACTTGTCGAATGAAGCTAGAGTTGAAAGACAACAACTTTTAAAAAATACTCATAATTTATCTCATTTTAAAGAAAATATTTCAGATTCATTTTAGTTTTAGAAGTTTTAAGTGATATTATTTAAAAAAAAAAATGAAGATTTAAAAACACCTTTTTACGAAAATACCTATATTTCATCAAATTTTCAAAAATAGGGATAAATTAAGGCATGATGGCTAAGTTTGACCTTCAAAATTCACATATATTTGTTTAACAAAATCTCACTCCAGACCTGAAGGTTAAAAAAATGTGCCCCCTGATTTTTCGAGCCGAATTTGAAGGGTGGTGGTGACAAAAACTTTTGAAAATATCTTTGCCAGCCTTATTGAATAGTATATTATAATCATATTAGGAGTTTATAATTGTTAGATTACAACAATTCCACATTCAGAAATTTCCATGATTAACAATATTGTCTCAAATTTGCAATCGGTACAAAATACAAAAATTGCACGAAATAAAATTTCAAATTTGTTTTTCATTTTGAAAAAAAAAAAAGGTTTTTGCTTATTAATAATCCTTTTACAAGTTATTGTTTTCAAAAATTCATAATTTTATAACTCCCAAAATGGGTGGTAAACGAATTAAAATTTGTAATAGATTTTTCAATATTTTTTCTTCAGGGTGAAAGAGGAAGACGATAAATTGATTTAATTTTACAAGCATAGACTCAAGTTTTTCAAATCAACTTCAAGGAAAACAACCTATACATCAAACGTTATCCGTGCAAACGATAGCAAGCAATCTGTGGAGATGGACAAATTATTTTAATTGAATGGGATTTTTTTAAATAGCCGTCCCGTTTCACCTTAACCCTTAAATCGTCTTTTTCCCAATTTAATCATAAACTATCTTCATGAAACTTTTAGGAGTGATTAAAAACCATCTTTCCAGTGAATTTATTATCAATAATATGAAATTTTGTGATTTTCTACATGTATGTAACCCCTTAATTTAAACATGAAATTTTGTGATAACTTAAGAAAACTCAGAAAATTCTAGAGTTGATTACAATTGAGAGAGTACAAAACAAAAAAAACACACATTCTTTTCTATTCATTTTTTTTTTACTTCATAACATCTTTTATTAACAAATAATCTATGTCCATGAAATATTAAATACATGAATATTAAAAAATTTTACAAATAAAAAAATCCAGCTTTGCAGCACCGCCCTCCACACTGTTATCATACCGTTCATCTTGCAGGCAAACTCGAGCACTGCAACTTGAGCACAGCAGCGTAATTGAATTTTTATACCAGGAAGGTACTCACATGTTTTCGAGCACTGCTCTGACAAGAAGCACAAGGGGGGAAAAGCGGATTTGCCGGCTTCGACTGACGACCGTGAAGAAGCCCGGGGTAAGTTTGTGCAAAGTTTTCTCACGAGGGGTCATTTGATCTATTTTTGCAGATTGAAAATAGTTTTGGCGAACTTCTGTTTTACAGAAGATTTGCAAGCTTTGATACAACTGTGACATTATTTGGTCTAGTTTCAATCTAGTTGTTTAGGCTTTTTAATTGCTAAAATTATTTTATATTAACACTCAAAAACTCGGCACCATCACAGAAAAATCAATTTCTCATATCATTTCGATTGAGTGTTAATTAACAACTCCATGATACTCAATTAGTCATCATCGTTCGATTCCTCGTACACCTCGCCGTCATCATCCTCATCAGAGGGCATATCCCTTTGCTCTGCAATGCAAACCAATCGCCAATGACGAAGGGGTTGGGGGGCCTAAAGTGTCAACAAGGAGCTTATCCTTCGATCCGCCACAAGTCAGGAAATCCCCGGCCCTGAGTGTGTGCCTACATGAGCCACCTCAGCAGCCTCACCGACACTGCCAACCCGTGCCTTTTGACTTTGACCAGGAGGCAAACTCAGCGCGGCGATGCTCGATAAGGAAATATCCCAGGCAATAGGCAATATCCTGGACCGGTCGGTCTGCGACAAAGAGCGGACCATAATTTAAACCGCTTCCGGTCGCCTTTGGGGACGAATGAATTAGCTGGAGCTGGCAACACTGTCTCTCCCGGAGCGATGGCGTTGACGGGGATGGTCTTTGTGCGCCGGGACGGGACCACACCGTGAGGCATCAAGATCTGGATTAGGTGGTCTGGCGTTTGACGCCCGAGGACATTGCACAGACTTAGCGAGACAGATAGAGAGATGAGCTCGGGGGTTAGGTTCTCCCGGCGGGTGGATTAAATTGAAATCAATGCAAAGACAAGAGGTTATTAATAAATGATACCGCCAATAGCGTGCATTTGAATAAAGTGATCCTTCGAAAAGATAAGTTAAGTAGCGCAAATTAAAGTGATTGTATCTTGAGATAGGGCTAGATCTAACAATTTTTCAATCACAGGAATGATCTTATTATTGTAAGCTATCATACGACGGATTTCATTATGAACAAGATGATTTCATATAAAACTGGTAAACAGTGCGATTCGACCGTCAAATTCAAATTAATATATCTAAAAGCGTACACCAACGCCATTTTGAAAACATAGCCTCTTGAAAAAAGGCTCAATATCACTTAAAATAGTATTATTACCTTAATAAAGGCTCAAACATTTAATTTTTTATTCAGCAGAAATGTTTAATTTCATGGATTAAACAACTCTAAAGGCATGAAACAAAAATGATTGCGGTGTTTGTGAATGTCACCTCGGACAAATCAAGAACAAATTGTTGTCTGGTACCGTCAGGGCTGTGGAGTCGGAGTCGGAGTCGGAGCCGGAGTCGGTGGAGTCGGATCTTTTTGGGGACCTGGAGTCGGAGTCGTCAAAACTCGGAGTCGGAGTCGGCTGAATTGTATGAGCTGGAGTCGGAGTCGGAGCTGAAGTCGGAGTTGTAAAAAAATTTAATATAATTTACGAACTTGTTTATTGTTAAATATTTGTTATAAATCAGATTAATTCTCCATTTTTTATATTTTTTTTATTGAATTGCGTGCACTGCTTTGACATTTTTTTGTTTAATTTAATTTTTGGTTCAAGATATTTATCAGATCCCATGATGTTTTCGAAGCATTATTATTGTGATTGGAAATCTCACTATCAGTATTTAACAAAAATAATTATGTTCTTAAAACATAATCAACTATTATATCAATCTTCTGTTTTAATTTCTCTACAAAACTCTTAAAGTGTTGATCCTTAAATAATATCGTTGAACAATTGGTTATATAATTGCTATAATTTTATTTATTTTTAAAATGTTAGAATTTTCACATGATTTGACTGTAGCTGTAGCTAGTAGCTTTAAGAAAAAGTTACTTTGAAAATTGTTTATTTCAAAACCAGGGTATCTTTGATAGTTACTGCACACCAAATTCTCATTACTGAATTCAGTTAAATTTACTGAAATCTGCACTACTGAAATTTTCAGTAAATGAAAACTTGCTAAAATAAAACGATTGGAAGTTAGTGTAGGTAGCTTATTAACTTGAAAAAATGAATGTAAATTTAAAGAAGTTAAATAAAATGTTCCAATTTTTTAAACAACAAAATTCAAATTTAATCAGAAAATTGTTGTGCTGAAAATGCGCTTTTTAAATATTGAAAATACAGATTAGGTGTCGGAGTCGGAGCCGGAGTCAACAAATTTTGAGCATGAGCATGAGCATGAGCATGGTTGACTGCCAATGAGCTGCTACTCCGTTATTGACAGATCAGCTGAAGTTAAACAATGAATCAAAAATGATCAGTGGGAGCCAACCATCCGTTCACTGTTTAACCTCTGAAGATCTCTACTTTATTAGTCAATAACGGCGCCCTCCCAAGAAGCCTGCAGTTCAACGAAAGGGAGGAATGTTAGTCCGATAGTTGAAGTTGCAGACTCATCAAGCACATATTTTTTCGCTATATACTTGTTGATACCGCTTAAGACCGTTGAATCCACAGCATCTCCTTCAAGCATCACGTGATTTATTTTTTTGGGTTAGTAGGATAAGGTATTGGCTTTTCGATGCCTCCCGAGCTACGGCGCTATGGGGAGGACTTTCATAACAGACCCGTCGGCGAGCCTTCCGAGCAACGGTGCTATGGGAAGGTCTTTCTGGCTAGCACACACAATCACTCACACTGTTATTTTGCTCCACTATTAACTCGACGATCCAAATTGTTAGTGCCTCTTTCGGTCATTATATAGAAATGGCTTTTTCACCGCAAATAATTAAAACCTCGAAAAATTTAAACACAATCCACCCGACGCTGTGCCTTCTGATCAATCATGATATAGGAAGGGCTTTGAAAATCACAAAAAAATAAATTAAGACACACACAATTTATGACAAAAAACACACAAAAAAATCACATTTCACTCCGAATATTTTTTACACCACCTTTACAAATTACGCACTCACCCCATACGAACAGCGACACAAAAGCACACAAAAAATTGACCTGAATAATCACGACTTCGCGTCTCCACTTCCAGCGCACCAATGATGCTATTATTCGATTACCACAATCCTCGGAGCCGGAGTCAACACATTTTGGAAAGCTGAGGTCGGAGTCGGAGTCGGCCAAAGTTGGCTGGAGTCGGAGTCGGAGTTGGAGCCGGAGTCAACAATTTGTGGAAAGCCGGAGCCGGAGTCGGAGTCGGCTTAACTCAGAAAGCCGGAGTCGGAGTCGGAGTTGGAGTCGCTTGAAATATGACCCGACTCCGCAGCCCTAGGTACCGCCAATGCTTTAGATTCAACGTATTTGTTGCTTCAAGGTTCATTTTGTTGCATTTTCAAGCCTTTTCTGATGCATTTTGAATTTGAAAATTTTATTCTATAAACTTTGTGTATTGATTTGACCCACTTTCCGTTGACCTAAAGTGCTCATATTTGGCCCAGATGATTGTTATATATGTTAAAACAACACTTTAAAATTTCAGGCAGGTGTGGTGTGGACGTCTTGAACAAAGGGGTGTGCCCTGTTCGTGAGCTCGCTCTTAAAGTTTAAACATTGACCTTGAAAAATTGTCCATCATTTCCCTCAAAAGTACTTGATACAATTTTAGAAAATATATTTGACACAAGAAAGGACTTTTTTTTTATCGAAACTGATTTTTTTTTGATAATTTATTTTGTAATGGTTGAATTTCACTAAGTCACACATCATTAAGCCCTTTTTGAAATGAAAGTCGTGATTTTGAAAATCTGAAAAATTTGTTTCAAGAAGTTGAGAAAATTTAACACAATTTTCACGGTTTAACATTGAAAATCTAATCAATGGATTCCAACATGTCATCGATTGAAAAAATGAGGGTTAATTAGGTAAAACTAAGAAAAACTATTTTTTGTATCTTTCATTGGCCGCATCTCTGAAACCAAAGGTCGAAACAACAATGTTCAAAAAAGCAAATGGGTAATTCTCCGCCAACTCACACAGCAGTTGCCCCGACCCCTCTTCGATTTGCGTGAAACTTTGTCCTAAGGGGTAACTTTTGTCCCTGATCACGAATCCGAGGTCCGTTTTTTGATATCTCGTGACGGAGGGGCGGTACGACCCTTCCATTTTGCACATGCGAAAAAGAGGTGTTTTTCAATAATTTGCAGCCTGAAACGGTGATGAGATAGAAATTTGGTGTCAAAGGGACTTTTATGTAAAATTAGACGCCCGATTTGATGGCGTAATCAGAATTCCGAAAAACGTATTTTCATCGAAAAACACTAAAAAGTTTTAAAATTCTCCCATTTTCCGTTACTCGACTGTAAAATTTTGGAACATGTCATTTTATGGGAAATTTAATGTACTTTTCGAATCTACATTGTCCCAGAAGGGTCATTTTTCATTTAGAACAAAATTTTTCATTTTAAAATTTCGTGTTTTTCTAACTTTGCAGGGTTATTTTTAGAGTGTAACAATGTTCTACAAAGTTGTAGAGCAGACAATTACAAAAATTTTGATATATATATACATAAGGGTTTGCTTATAAACATCACAAGTTATCACGATTTTACGAAAAAAGTTTTAAAAAGTTGGTCGTCATCGATCATGGCCGTTCATGGTCACCCGCGACAGACACGGACGACGAAACAAAGAGAAACGCAAAAAGTAACTTTTTCAAAACTTTTTTTCGTAAAATCGCGATAACTTGTGATGTTTATAAGCAAACCCCTTATGTCTATATATCAAAATTTTTGTAATTGTCTGCTCTACAACTTTGCAGAACATTGTTACACTCTAAAAATAACCCTGCAAAGTTAGAAAAACACGAAATTTTAAAATGAAAAATTTTGTTCTAAATGAAAAATGACCCTTCTGGGACAATGTAGATTCGAAAAGTACATTAAATTTCCCATAAAATGACATGTTCCAAAATTTTTACAGTCGAATAACGGAAAATGGGAGAATTTTAAAACTTTTTATTGTTTTTCGATGAAAATACGTTTTTCGGAATTCTGAGTACGTCATCAAATCGGGCGTCTAATTTTACATAAAAGTCCCTTTGATGCCAAATTTCTATCTCATCACCGTTTCAGGCTGCAAATTATTGAAAAACACCTCTTTTTCGCATGTTCAAAATGGAAGGGGTCGTACCGCCCTCCGTCACGAGATATCAAAAAACGGACCTCGGTTTCGTGATCAGGGACAAAAGTTACCCCTTAGGGCAAAGTTTCACGCAAATCGAAGAGGGGTCGGGGCAACTTTTCCCGATTTCGTGTGAGTTGGTAGAGAATTACCCAAATGCAAAGAATTATGTAAGCTCTATGAATATATTTAGTGTTTCAAAGATTAACAAGGATGACACTATTTAAAAAAATACAATTTTGTTTAGTAACGTAACCAAAAATAACTATAACTCAAAAACGATGCACTTTTATTTTTTCAAGAGTTCTTTTCAAAAGGGAATGCAATAATACATTTGTCAAAAATATTTTTTACATTTTCATGTGTGCATTTTCGAATCTATACTAAAACACCATATTTTCAAAAAAAAAACTATACCCAAAAACCAAAACGTACGTCATACCGTCCTTCATAGCTCAAAAGTTGGAACTTTTACTCTACTAAACATGTTGACAAATTGTAATTTTTAAGATTGTGATTTTTTTCTGAATAGTTGTCAAGTTATTATTGGACCTGCAACTTTTCCGAAGACAACAAATCGATCAGAAAATCTTATCTTTGTGAACGGGTATCAAGTGTTTTTTTTTAATATTTTGTTGAAAAAAGGAATACATTTTTTGGAAAAATTTTCACATTCCAATCTAAATGGATATAAAATACACTGAAAATTTTAAAATCGTTTTGCATTTTTTTATTTTTTATCAAAGTTGTTGTTTACATTTTGTACAAAAATCATTTCCCACATGCATTTTCATCACTTTTGTGTGAAAAAGAATTGCAAAATGAAGTTTGGTTATAAAGTCTAATATTCTGACAGAAAGCAGATACTGTCGCGCATCATAACAAAATATCCAGATTTAAGCAGAGAACGAGCCACAACAAACTTCAAATGGGCTATTCTTATGCAATATTTGCTTAATCTTCCGGAAACAAAACACGATTAATTTTTTTGGATTAAAACTTAAAATCAAATATCAAATTGTACAACCAATTCAGCAATTTATATAAAAAAAGAACGTAAAATTCGGATAACTCGGGAAAAAATATGCAAACCCTTATTTTACATATTTTATGTTTTTTTTACACTCTAAAAATTAAACCTGCAAAGTTACAAAATACACGTTATTTTAAAATGAAAAATGTTTTATTGCAGATGCGAGAAGCACATTAATTTTCTCTTCAAATTATATTTCTCTGGATTTTTGTAATGTTAGCAACGTGAAACGGTAGCGATTTTAGAACAATTTTTAAACTTTTATTTAATGAAACTTTTGCGTTTTGTAGGAATGCTTTGATAAACCAACAAATCGTGCCTCCAATTCCACATAAAAGTCCCTTTGACACACTCTCTCACACGGTTTTGAGATACAAATCACTAAATTACGTGTCTTAGTAAACATCCAGCCCACCGTCACGAGATTTCGAAAAATGGCCCTCTGATTCGTGATCGAGGACCAAAACTACCCCAAAGTTTCACGGAAATCCAAGAGAGATTTCGATTTCGTATGAGTTGGCGGAGGATGACCTATATACATTTTATTTCTGAATTCCCAGAATAGATGGTCGATTCTGTTTGTTTTTTTCTAATCTTCAAAAAAAAAAAAAATGAAGTTTGATTGGATATTCTGCCGTTCTACGCATAATTGTCCCATGTCAGTTTTGGACGATTTTTACTTTATGGCATTTTTAAGTTTAGTGTGATGTGAACTTTGAGAAAAACACATGAAATCTGGTAGTTTGTTCGGAAAATCATTAAAAACAACACCAAGTCTGTTTGTCCCATCGTTAAACTTCTACGCATAATTGTCCCAAGTATTTTCTTAAACGGAATCATTAGTTTTACTAAGCATCATGTCTTGTTTACCTGTTGTATAGCAAAAGAATCACAAATAAGGGTGATAAACTGATAACTGGGGCGATTAGGGACACATAGGGCGAATAGGAACCCACGGGACAATTATGCGTAGAGACACAGGAATCGGTCGAACAATTTCAATCGCGTTTTTCTCAGTTGCACTTTTTTGAGCATGGGACAATTATGCGTAGAACGGCAGTATTGGTAAGGATAAACATTTTGGTCAAGTCACATCTTTCTGGGAGTACTATTACATTAAATGTAACGTAATAGTTTAATTTTTATTTTACTCTCTGGTGTAATTGTGTAACCAGTAATTTAACCAGTTTTCAGTTCAATTTGTAGTTTGTAATTAATTTATATAGATTTTTTTGGCGTTTGTTTCGCTAATTCGTCTCAACCGCACTGCACGGTTTTCCACTGCAACAAGTCGCTCTGGAGCGGGTGGTTGACAGAGGTTAGAAATTGCCCTGCGAATTATCAAGGCTAGTGCAGAGCTGTATGCACCACACGTACTCACCATCACTTGATGTGAATGACGGCAAGGAGTGACCTTTGCTGGGAGGCGGATGACAGGTCGAACAGCAAGAACAAAGCGATTACCGGATGAACCGGGGGGCTTTGGGATCACTGTTTGATCTGGGAAGGGTTCTGAAATTGATGAGTTTAGCTGGAAATTTATGGTATTGGCTAATCATCAATAGTATTTATGTCTTTTCAAATGTTTCATTGAAGCATGTTTCTTATAAAAAACATCAAGAAGTTTCATTCACCATCGATATTTCTGAATAAATGAAAATCAAAACCAATTATAGCTTCTATTCTTAGCCGATTACAATAGACAGCCCGCAGGTGGCCATCAATTTCGCAGTTAAGACGATAAATCAGCAATTATGATTGCTATTGATGTTCCATTTCTGGCATTAATGTTTAAAACACAAAGCCTCCCTTCTCCGAAACCGATCCGATTAGCACCTGAACTACCCCTCACCCACCAAGTCATGGTTCTAATTGCTTCCACGGAGGACCGTCGCAGAAGTGTTGGTGCCAGCGTCTGGCATTAATTAAACCTTTATAGGCATCCGCCGTTGGCGGTCCTCGGAAGGATTTGAACCGTGACCGTGTTCTGAACGTCACTCCACCGTGGGCCGGAGGGCCTTTTTACTTCGCAACAACGCGCGTTACACGGCACCCGGGGTTTGTTGTTTGCCACGTGCTAATTTGAATCTATCAGCAAGTCAATTAAAACGACGATTTTCAATTCTGAGGGCGGTTGAGGTGTTGATGAGGACCGGGGGGTAGGTCAATTGAGGTAATTTCATGTAATTAATTTTCTTTGCTAAAAAAATGCCAAAAAGTTTACCCAAACTCTTTTCTTCAAAACTTCACCACGGTTGAGTGTATCTCATTGCCAACCCCTCAAACCTACCCAGAGTCCAAAGGACTTCACGACCCCGCCAACGAGGACCATCACCGCCACTACCACGGGCCAGCGGATATGCAAATGGGATTGTTAATTAACCTGAGATGTAATTATCGCCTGGCGTCGTCTTCGTCACCAGCGTCGTTATCGGTGACACCGTGAGAGAATTCGCAAACAAAACCGCAACACCTGGCTGATACCCGGCCATCTAGCGTGGTGTTGGTGGTCATCTGGCGGTTCTGCGGTGACGAACCGAATAAGTTGCTCCTGGGGACATTCTTGTTCATCGCAAGGGAATGACGCTCCACGAGGCTTTGATGTAAAGTTTGTGGAAAATTGGATTTCCAGCGGAAATTGAAGGATCATACGTCTTAATTTGACTTTTTGTTTGCAATTTTGAGTCTACATTAAGACTTGGTCAAACACTTCAAATTGCATTTATTTATTCGTATTTTTTTGCCCAACTAACTAATCCACTAAACACTGTTGTTTTTCATTTCCCTCCCCCTAATTTTGGCCATGTTTGTCATGTCTCTGCTCCAGAAGCTTCACTTGCACCCAGTGGCAACTTTTGAATTTTCAATTTCCCTCCTGGGAAGAATTACGACCTTACTGACCCATTCCTTTGGGTTGGACGCAAAACTTTTCACTTTTGTCGTCACTCTTGTCCTTTTTTTTTTGTTCTATCTCTCTTATCCTCTCACAAACCATTTACGACTTTTTCCCCGGTGAAAAGTGTGGGACTCGGGGTAAATCGGGGTGTGTTTTTCTTGCGATATTCCCCACCCCGACCAACTCGCTGGACACTTTTTACTTTCCTCTCACACCCCAGAATGACACGGATGATGAAACCGGAACTTTGCAATTTCCTTGTCACGCTGGCCTCTCTCCCCTTTCCGGGAGGGGTTTGGGGAAACCTTTTTTCCGTACATGTACGTGGAGGTGAAACCTGTTAGAATTCACCTAGTAGTGGAATTACAGTTTCAGTTGATTTGGCGTTGTTTTGAATGTTAATCAAAAAAAAGTTATTTTAATCAAAATTTTCTATAAAAGTTTCAATATTAAAAGTTGCGATATAAATTTATTTTTTTTATGAAAGATTAAGATCGTTATTTATGATTGTTATGTCGTATATTTTTAATGTTATATTTGTTTCTTCTGTTATGTTGAATGAAGGCATATTGTATGTTTGTGTTTGTTTCAATATAAGATGTTCATAATTTACTTAAATGGAAATGAGTCCATTGATTATTATTTTTTAAATGTTTATTTTTTAAATCAGATTCGCTGGTACACAGATACTGCCAAGATAAAACAAAATCTATCCGAGGCAGCGTTAACTTGAGAAGTACATTGTGGCCTTTTCAGAGTCATTTTATTGTGATTTATAGTTTTATTGCCTCAGAATAGATAGCTGAATTTAAGACGAGCCAGAATTTATTTGAGTTTTTTTTCGACAAACATTTAAGGCCGTTGCAAATATTTTTCAAAGTTTATGTCGCCCCCCCCCCACCGGTTCAAAGTTGGCCTGTATAATCAGGGGGCAAATTTTTTTTTCGAAAGACTTCAAAATTTTAATGAAAATTAAAGTTTAATCAACTGAAAACCAATTAAAATGCATTTTCCGCGTTTATAATCATATTCAGCATGTTTGAACTCCTTTGAAAACATTTTAAATTTTCATTAAATACCAATGTACAGTCGAACACAAGTTCTTTTTTGCGAAAATACCTCGAACTTTTCAAAACTAATGATTGGAAAGCAACTGTACGCCTGTAAAATGCATTTTAAAACACTTTTTTCATCCAAATGTTGAAATCTAGGCTTGTTTTTTCAATTTTTATATTTTTTTTTATTTTTTTGCCCCTCCCCCCCACCTTCGGATTTGGTCAGAGTTGAGGGACATAAACTTTAAAAAATATTTGCCACGGCCTAAATATTTTATGAAAACCTAATTAATTTGCTTTATGTAACCTCAAAGGTTGTCAGAAATTTCAAGCATTTTTTAAAACTTTTTCTAATTCTTTCAAATTTTTGTAGCTCAGGTATAATAAATATGAAAAACAAATAAGAATAAAAAAAAAAATGAAATATTAAACAAGTTTTTTTTTTATTTTCGGATGCATGAATCCTTTGAATATTTTACTAATATTTTTTGCCAACTTTTGCCTTATGTTATATGTTTTTCTTTGTTTTTGAAACAGATAGTTTAGGCAGAATTTTCAAGAAAATCAATAAGGGCGAACATCGCAACACAAAAAAATAACGCTTCGTAATTCAAAAACAGCTGTAATTTTATTTGAAAAATTAACAACATTCTGAATTATTGAGTATTCGAGATGAACATTAAATTTCCTTTTAATTGAAATGTTTTGCAAATTTTTAAACAGGTAATCAGTTCACCACGAAAACTGGAAATCGATTTATTTATTATTTTATAATTTTTATTTGACTGTTGGCTTTTCTAACCAAAGAAGGTATTTTGAATAATTGATTTGTCCACTCAAGCCTCTAGAAAAAAATTATGTATTATTCGGCCAGGGGCCGACTCCGCGGGGCCAGAACCACCAGCTTACCGATTCTTCCTGCAGCAGACGAAGCGGACGACCAGCGGACCAGAGTTCGGGCGAAATAAAACAACTGTTTAGATTGCTCCGCCAGGCGACTTGCCTGGTCGGAGGCTGGGCGTGAAAGAGGACGTTTTATTGCACTTAACTTAACTCAATACATTTCACAATCAAACGACACAAATTATCACAGATGAGTTGTAAACAATAACAAAGATCCCTACGTTGTGTTTTGTGTCAGTGTGGTGACAATTTTACGAATTCACCACACTGCTGTCGGGGGGCGTTTGTTTGGAATCTGGAACACTAGAGATGTTAGGGTTCCAACATGTATAAAAATTAGAAAATCTGTAGGATTTAGTGTTCTCATTCGGCAAAGTTGTAGGTTACAATGAGGGATTTTCAGTAAAAAATGGCTGGGCTCTAAAAAATATCCATTTTCAAATTAATTTATTTCATTCTCAAAATTCCAATATTCAGATTCTTGAATAATTTGATAGGTTTTAGGTAACCAAAAAAGACGACAGAGACCACAGAGAAATTGCCCAGAGTTAAGGTTTCATGAAAAAAAAATTGTAAAATTTTAATGTGATTATTTGATGTAAATTCGATTCTGCATTCCAACATTACTAAACTTTTTTTTAATTGCACCATTCTATTTAGAGAAAAAAAATCATTTATCTTTTTATTTAAAAATGTAGTGTCCCATTATTGAAAATATATCTTAAAAAGCAGAGCAAATTTCAAATAAAATCTTCTAAGGAATTCCAAAAAAATAAAGATTCAATTTATTTGAAGTTTTACTCAATTTTCCAATGTTCATAAGGAAATTATCCACGGAGGGGAGGGGGAGGGGGGTTCTGAGATTACAGAAAAGTGTCCACGTGGTTTATGGATTTATGGATGATCCCTTTTTCAAAAACTATTGATCCGTTTTTCAGTGATTTATGAATATAAAAATAGTATGAGACCTTTAAAACCAAGACTAACATTTCAAAAGGGTATAACAATTTGTTTAAGGAACGACCAATCAAGAAAGGCCAATATTCAATGTTTTCTAGACCGTTTGATATGAATTTTGTTGAATTGAAGGATTTTTTCCAGAATGGTTACTCATGAGTAAGGCTCCCAACTCTTGCTGAGCAAAAATCCGTACACTTTGCCGATATGACACCATGGTATAACAAAAAGTGTCAATGAATGATTTAGATAAATTAAATTTAATATGTTTGAGAATTAAAAATATAAAGCTGTGTCGTTTTAACAGCTAACAAATTTCTCAAAATGCTATCAGAGTGCTTATGACATGCACGTTTAAAAGTATTCATAAAATGAACCTTGATTTGAATCAAATCCTTATGTTCTGAATTTTTTTTGTTAAACCTTATATGTTTATGAAATGTCAAGTTTGCTTTTACGAATAATATCGTTCTTAGTGTTTTCACGAACACTTTTTCCAGAGTTTTTTTTTTTATTAAAAAGGTTCTATAACATATGAAATGTGGTGTGTGCGTGCACGAGAGCACAGCGGTAGTCTCGACAGGTCCCACCAAAAGTTCGATTAACCGACGTAATCCGTGTCAGTGAGCCGCGAAGTTCGTTCAATCCGCGTGTGAACCTGTGCTCGATACGTGAACAGTGAAAAACCGGCGTTTTAATTGCCGCGATCGAGGCAAATTAGGAAATTAATTTCGCCAAAATCTCGGTTTCGCGCGGGCAGCAGAATTAAGACAAAAGAAGCGTGAAGGCATCGTCGTCGTCGTCAACGCTGTTTTCGTGTATTGTGTTGTGCTGTGTGCAGGAACGTGTACTGCAAACACGACAAAGCGAGGCCGGTGTCGTCGTCGTCGTCTGTGATGCGGGAACTGTGTGTGGAAGAGAAAGCGCAAAGAAGTGCACAGTGGGTCCAATCGGAACCGGCGGTGGTAAAAAAAAGTGAAAAAGTTTAGCTAAAAAAAATAAAAAAAAAAATAAATAAATAAATAAAATAACAAAAGAAGTAAGCGGAAGAGTCCACCGTACCACGTACGCGCCAAAGCACCCCCCCCCTTCTCCACCAAGCGTCTGTTCCCCAGGTTAGGGGCGGCCTGGAATTGTGGGTTGTTGATCCCATTCTCGCCACGTGAGCGTCTGTTCCCCACGTTAGGGGCGGCTCACCAAAGCGGTAAGTGTTGCCAACGACCCCCCCCCCTTTCGAGCGTCTGTTCCCCAGGTTGGGGGCGGCCCGAAAACCCGGTGTTCAGCCTCCTCCCCCCCTCATGAGCGTCTGTTCCCCATGTTAGGGGCGGCTCATTGCAGGTTATAGTTGGCTGAACCCCCGAGCGTCTGTTCCCCAGGTTAGGGGCGGCTCGAAACAGCGTCTGTACCCCAGGTTAGGGGCGGCTGAGTGAAAGTCCTTGTGTCGGCGTGGGACTCTAAACAGTACCGGCACGATGGTCCTCCGGCGAGACAGGGGGTTGGTGCAGGCCACACGAACCCGCCGTAAAACACCAGTGCAGGAAGCACACGATGCGAGCCGGACCAATCGGCACGGAACTGGACATCTTACGAGGTCCCACGATTGGAAGCTCGGGACGTGGAATTGCAGGTCTCTCAGATTTGACGGGAGTATCCGCATACTCTCCGACATATTGAGGGTCCGCAAGTTCAGCATCGTAGCGTTGCAGGAGGTTTGCTGGATAGGCGCGGAAGAGGTACGAGAGTACAAAAGATTGGGTTGCAGAATCTACCAGAGCCGCGGCAAGAAAAAGAGGCTCGGGACAGCCTTTATAGTGTTGGGTGAAATGCTCGATCGTGTGATTGGGTGGACCCCGATCACCGACCGAATGTGCGTGTTGAGGGTTAAGGGCCGTTTCTTCAACATCAGCATCATAAACGTGCACAGCCCGCACTCAGGAAGCGAAGATGACGAGAAGGACGCATTTTACGAGCAGCTGAACTGGACGTACAACAGCTGCCCAAAACATGACGTCAAAATCGTCATCGGAGATTTTAACGCTCAGGTTGGCCAGGAGGAGGAATTCAGACCGGTGATAGGAAAGTTCAGCGCCCACGTACGCACGAACGAAAACGGCCTGCGACTGATCGACTTCGCCACCTCCAAAAATATGGCCGTACGAAGTACCTGCTTCCAGCATAACCTCCGAGATAAGTACACCTGGAGATCGCCACAAGGAACGGAATCGCAAATCGACCACGTCGTAATCGACGGTAGACACTTCTCCGACATCATCGACGTCAGGACCTATCGCGGCGCCAACGTCGACTCGGACCACTATCTGGTGATGGTGAAAATGCGCCAACGACTTTCCCTGGCGAAAAGCGTTCGGTACCGCCGCCCTCCGCGGCTGGATCTGGAGCGGCTTAAGTTACCGGAAGTCGCATCCCGGTACGCGCATTCGCTGGAGGCTGCGTTGCCAGGGGAGGGTGAGCTGTTGGAAGCTCCCCTCGAGGACTGCTGGAGGAGCGTCAAGGCAGCCATCACCAACGCAGCGGAAAGCACCATCGGATTTGTGGAACGAGGACGACGGAACGATTGGTTCGACGAGGAGTGTCGAGCGATTTTGGAGGAGAAGAATGCAGCACGGAGGGCAATGCTGCAGTATAATCTCCGTGATTACGAAGAGGCGTATGGACAGAAGCGAAGGCAGCAGCACCAGCTCTTCCGGGAGAAAGTGCGCCACCACGAAGAGTTGGAATTCGAGGACATGGAGCAGCTGCATCGCTCAAACGAGACGCGCAAGTTCTACAAAAACTCAACGGATCCCGCCAAGGCTTCACGCCGCGAGTCGAAATGTGCCGGGATAAAGATGGAGTGATATTGACGGACGAGCGCGAGGTGATCGACAGGTGGAAGCAACACTTCGATGAACACCTGAATGGCACAGAAGCAGAGGCAGGGGTTCAAGACGGCAGAAGAGAGGACTACATCGGTGCAGCAGGAGAAGGTGTGGAGCCAGTTCCCACGCTGAGGGAAGTTAAGGATGCCATCAAGAAGCTGAAGAACAACAAAGCGGCTGGGAAGGATGGTATCGGTGCAGAACTCATCAAGATGGGCCCGGAGAAGCTGGTGTTCTGTTTGCACAGTCTGATAGTCAGGATCTGGGAGTCAGAACAGCTACCGGAGGAGTGGAAAGAAGGAGTGATATGCCCGATCTACAAAAGGGGACAAGTTAGATTGTGAGAACTACCGTGCCATCACAATACTCAACGCGGCCTACAAAGTGTTCTCCCAGATCCTCTTCAGCCGTCTATCGCCGATAGCAGAGGATTTTGTTGGAAGCTATCAAGCCGGATTCGTCGTGGGAGATCGACGACCGACCAAATCTTCACTGTGCGACAAATCCTCCAAAAGTGTCGCGAGTACCAAGTCCCCACGCACCACCTATTCATCGACTTCAAAGCCGCGTACGACTCAGTCGATCGCGAAGAGCTATGGAAAATAATGGACGAAAACGGCTTTCCCGGGAAGCTGATAAGACTGACCAGAATGACGATGGATGGTGCTAGGTGTTGTGTGAAGATATCGGGTGCGGAATCGGACTCGTTTCCTTCACTCGGGGGGCTTCGGCAAGGCGATGGGATTTCTTGCCTCTGTTTCAATGTGGTACTGGAAGGTGTTATGAGACGAGCGGGCTTCAATATGCGGGGCACGATCTTCAGCAAGTCCAACCAATTCATCTGCTACGCCGACGATATGGACATTGTTGGCAGAACGCTCAAGGCGGTTGCTGATGCGTACACCGGCTTGAAGCGGGAAGCAGAAAAGGTTGGGCTAAGGGTGAATGTGGCGAAGACAAAGTACCTGCTGGCAGGAGGAACCGAGTCCCTTAGGGCTCGCATTGGACCGTGCGTTACGATCGACGGCGACGAATTCGAGGTGGTAGAGGAGTTTGTATACCTCGGATCGTTGGTGACGTCGGACAACAGCTGCAGCAGGGAAATTCGGAGACGCATCATCGCTGGAAGTCGTGCCTATTTCGGTCTCCACAAGAGCCTAAGGTCCCGGAAATTCTCCTACATACGAAGTGTTCCATCTACAAGTCGCTGATAAGACCGGTCGTCCTCTACGGGCACGAGACGTGGACAATGCTCGAGGAGGATCTACGAGCGCTAAGCGTATTCGAACGTCGAGTGCTCAGGACCATCTTCGGCGGCGTATTTGGGAACGACGGATGGCGGCGGAGAATGAACCACGAGCTTGCGCAGCTCTACAACGAACCAAGCATCCGGAAGGTCGCGAAGGCTGGACGGTTGCAGTGGGCGGGTCATGTTGCTAGGATGCCGGAGCGACCCGAGCAATTGAGCCAGCGGAACCAGAGGATCAACCCTGCGAAGTTGGTGTTTGTGTCGGAGCCGGTAGGAACAAGACGTAGGGGGGTGCAACGCGCGAGGTGGGTGGACCAAGTGGAGAACGATTTGGAGAGAGTGGGTGCCCCGCAAAACTGGAGACAAGCAGCCATGGACCGAGCTTGTTGGCGGAGAATCGTGCAGCAGGCCAAGCTAATGGTGTAGCGCCAACAAAAGTAAAGTATAACATATGAAACACAACAGTTTATAGGACCTTTAAAAAAACTCTAGATTTGTTGATTCAAATGTTCAAATGCTTGCACAAGTTTTAGAAAGACTTTGGAAAGGGATACCGTAAACTGGGGTGACTTTGATAGTCCGGGGTGACACTGATAGAAATTTGATTTGGCCACTAATTTTGATACATCCAATGTAACAGTCTCATTTGTGCATATATTTTCGATAATAAGCTATCCCTTAATGCTTACATACTCAAAATTCTCAAAAATGATTCGATATTAATTTGACGGGCATTTGGATAACCTATCAAAGTCACCCCAGTTTACGGTATATATATTTAGCAAGGAATTTTTGAAAGAAAAAATCTAGAGGTTTTTAAAAAGGTTCTTTCAACATATGGAAGACAATAGTTCAAAAACTCTAGAATTATTGATAATCAAGTTTGAATTGAGGAAACCCCGGAAAACCCTTCCGTTTTAAATCAAACTCACAGAAAAATACAAATTTCTGGCAAGCAAAAGCTTCAACCAAATCAAAAAAGCAATTCAATGATTAAAAAGTTGTTGAACTTCCTCACAAATCCGTATTATGCGTAAAATTCCCTACAAAAATCCCGGTCTGATAAAAATCAGCAAAGAGGTTCAAAAATGAGTATGGTTAGGAAAATCTGATAATGTTGTTTTAAAAATGAACCTAAAGTGGCTTTAACTCTAAATAATCGATTGAAAATTAAATCTTTTATCGAAAAATTCGAATCATTTTGAGCATGTTTGGGTTTTTAAAAAAAATTGAATTTTTGAGAATTTTCGTTGCAAAAGTTTTTTTTTGAAAATTAATGATTGCAAAACAAAAGAACTATTTTAAAATGCATTTTAAAACACTTTTCCCAGTTAAATGTTGAAAATATGGCCTGTTATTTCAATGTTTTATCCTTTTAAGCAAAATAAAGAGAATTTTCTCAGCCTTTCAAAAATATTCTTTTCAAAAATTGGGCACTAATTTTAAAAAATGAATAACTTCGACTATTTTCAAAAAAGTTACCTTAAAAATAACTTGAAAACAGTGCACTTTATGAAAATTGCACCAAAGTACTTTTTGATTGCAAATTCGATTTTACATCGAAAAATGAAAAAAAAATAGTATTGATTCCAAAATTTATTACTCAGTCAGAGATTTTTTGCACAATCTGGAAATTTCTGAAAAGCTGGCATTTGATGTCCCCTAAAACATATCAGAAAATAAAAGAATTAAAAATAGTGTTTTTCTGCAAATCAAGTTTTAGTGACAAAAAGTGAAATTAAAAATCACAAAAAAAATTTGAACTTGTATAATTTTTTTCAGTGTAGTCCTTATCCGTAAAATTAACAAAAAAGACCGATTTCGTAGAGAGTTGTTTAATAGTCCATACCTACAACTCTACCGAAGACACCAAATCGATCAGAAAATTCCTTCTCATTACAAAGATGTTCGAATATTAACAAATAAACAAATTGTATGGAGACTTGTTTGGGCTAACCAACTATCCAAAATGGCTTGTCTGTTCATGAAGAAGCTCTCAGGATGTTTTTTTTTGCAAAATTAAAAATAAATACAAAAAATGTAACGTGAAGAAAAACTCAGTTAGAAATGGCAGAGGTTTTTGAAAAACTAAACGAAAAAACTCGTATCGTCCCACCCCATCCGAGATATCGAAAAATGAACCTTGAATTTGTGATCAGGGACCAAAATTACCTCTTGGGACAAAGTTTCACACAAATCTAAGAGGGGTCGGGGCAACTTTTCCCGTTTTCGTGTGAATTGGCGGAAAATGACCCTTATAGAACCTGAAAATTACAAAAAATATTTAATCTTTTTTCACCGTAAGAAAGACAAAAACTAACGACTGGCCAGCTCGACCTCGGCACCGGAGACACCGAACATGGTTCCCCGTTCAGCTCTGGGTGTGACATCCCATGCAGGCGCGCGTTGTTAAAGGAGCTTGTTTTTCCGGAGCTTCGAAATCTAAAATTTACGACTCTTACGCCTCAAGTTTTGCCATTCGCCCTTGCTCCTGGTCACTGGGGGTGGGGGATGATCTCGGTTGACCATCCTCCCTGTACGTGGAATGTGTGTGTTTTTGTGTCTGACACTCATTTTCTGAACGTCGAATGCTTTGACACCAAGTGCCGGTTACATTGGCGTTGGAATGCTGTTTTTTTTGTAGTTGAGAGCGAAAATGGGACTGTTGAATGGTGGTGCTTTATAAAAAATTTGGAATTTTACATTTGATGTAATTGTTGATTTAACTTAACATTAAATCATGTAATCGTATTTTAGATGTAGAGTTAGGTTTATTTTGACGTAAATTGATAAAAATCCCACAGGTTTTCATTTGCGTCGTGCGTGACCTAAAATTACATCATCAATAACCCAATTTTATGATAAATTTGATGCACATATCTGGAGCATCAAATTTGATGTAATTTTACATCAAATAAAACCCGATTTTACGCACCTCAGCCCCTACACGTTTGTCAGATTGGTGAAACGTCAAAACGTCAGCCGGCCTTCACGTCCCATTGAATAAAATTTTTCGTCCAGATTCTCTTCATTTTTTTCTGTTATTGACCGAGACCTTCAACTACTTTGAATAAAAGCGTTCAAATCTCAGATAGAGGTGAGTTTAATATTTCTTGATCGAGTCTAAAACAGGTACAAAAAATTTGTTGTCGTTTTCCATTTGGTTTTTCAGGTTGCGGGCACCATGAAACGCGAGGAAAACACGGTTCAATACGCAATATCGAGGCAACTGGCAAGTGTCCACCTTCTGGAAATGTTTTCGAAAGGAGAAATGCTCCCGAATTAGTGTCCAAGTAATCAACCTGTGCCTCATTGATGCTTCCCTCAGCGCGGTGTCAATATGGTATAAATTGTACGCCGGAAGATTACAGGTGATGGCTGAGGATTCATGGAGCAAATCTGGCGGCAAATTATTGAAAAATCTGCTAGAAACGGCGGTGAATAGTAGTGAAAAGTGTCATTGATTGTGTGCAATAAAAAAAAAAATGATTTAGAAGACATAAACACGTTTTTTTTTTCAATAAGATCAATTAGATTCCTATTGGATTTGTTTCACCAGAATTCCGTTTGCTGTGATTTTACACGATCTTGAGTCATGTTTGGATCGTGTAATTTCACGTATAATTTGACACAACATTACGTATAATTTGACGCTCCAGTTATGTGCATCTAATAAAACCGAAAATTACACGTTTTTTTCGTAGTGTGTAGTTATTCAATCAATTATTGGGAGTTTCTTAAAATTAAGCATTTATTCACGCTTTTCGAACCGCACTAGCAGCCCATCCCGCGACTCCACCGGGAACTTCCCGGCGTCCATCCGGAACGGTTTGTGGTTGGGCGAGACGACGATCCGGAAGTTCAACATCAACCGGACCAGTGCGAGCTTGATCTGCGTTTGGGCGAATCGCATTCCCACACACATCCGGGGACCCTCGCCGAACGGGAAGTACACCATCCGACCTGGGTCGGTCGTATTCTCCTGGGGATCGAAGCGTTCCGGTCGGAACTCGTCAGGATTTGGAAAGTAGTTGGGATCATTCTGAATCGAAAGCAACGGAATGAGCACCGGAGTTCCGGCCTTGATCCAGATGCCTTCCAGCTGGCCGTTGATTTCCCTCTTGAGGATGTAGTCCTTAGTGGCTTGTTTTTGCATGACCCCAAGTGGAGGCTTGATGCGCAAGCTTTCCTGCAAGGTCCAATCCAAGTAGTCCAGCTTCTGCACCATGTCATAGCTCACTGTGTTGTCGTTGGATTTCAGGGCTTGCTCAATCACATCGTACAATTTGTCCTGCACGTGAGGGCTCGCGGCTAACTGAGATTATTGAATGAAAATTGGGTTGTGTTTTAGGATTTTTTTATAATTATACTCACACTATAAATCAGAAAACCCAAGGCAGCGCTTGATGTTTCGAATCCCTCCGTAAAGAAAGACAAAGCCTGTCCGGCTATGAGTTCTTCGTTAAGTTCTGGAAGTAAGTAAAATTTCACAGTTTTCGGATTTCTAGAATTCAACCTACCAAGATTTTACCAATTTTTGATTTTGTATTTAGTAGTGTCTGCAGTTGATCTTCAGTCTTTTTTTTACTGTTTTTTCGTTCCTTGAGCAGTCCCGATACCAGATTTATCATCCATTCGTTAACCTCTTTGGGAGTTATTCTGTAAACAAAGAAAAACTTCTGAACTTGCTTATAAAAACGTATGCAAAAAAATACTACTCACGACACTGAAAGAACGTTGGTCAGAAATGGCAAAAACAGCACCAACATGAACTTGATACCCGCCAGCAGCGACGGCTGGAACACCTTCCTTCCCATCACTCGCCACTCGCTGTCGGGATTCCAGAAGCAATCGGCGTCCACACTGAAGGCACACCGGGCCACATTCTGCGTAGTGAAGGCGGCCGAGACCGCCTTCGCCTCCAGATCCCGTCCCACGTGACCGCCC